>NC_057795.1:448443158-448743158 GCF_018294505.1 Triticum aestivum | reverse complement strand
TAAATGGTTGAATGAAGTAAATATCATAAATCTGAATTTATATATGTTTCATATGCTTATAGCATGGGGAGTAATGACTTCACATATACGAAGTAGAGGTGGTAAATTTATTGAAAGTTAGCAAACATAGTATTGGTCACTTGAACAATTCATGAAAGAATATTGAAGGAAGAGAGATTTCACATATAAATATACTATCTTGGACATCTTCTATGATTGTGAGCCGCATTAATTATTTTCAAACTTGATCAAATTAGTTGAAGTTAGACAACGAAGACAACTTAATGAGTTTTGTTTGGGTATATTTGTATAGAAGTTATATTGTTATGGATCCTCCAACATGTGGTGCTTGTTTTTTGGAATCTTTTGCTAGCCAAACTTTCTGTACTAAGTAGAGATACTACTTGTGCATCCAAAAACCCTTGAACCAAGTTTATTCCATGAGTGTCCACCATATCTACCTATATGCGGTATTTACATGCCGTTCCAAGTAAATTTGCATGTGCCAAACTCTAAACCTTCAAATAATAATATGTTTTGTATGCCCGAATCGCTCATGAAGCGACTAGGGGCTGTCAGTGTCTTCCATGCTAGGTGGGTTATTGTCACGATGAGTGGGCTCCGCTCGTCATTCACGAGAAAATAGCTGGTAACCGGGATGGCCAGTTCCGCTCAAATCAAATCAAATATAATTGCAAACAAAACTCCCCTAGGATTGTTGATAGTTGGACGGTACCCGTTGTTTTCGACCAGCCGTGGAATGTGCTTGTTGGTGGTGGGTGAGTAAAAACTTTACCATTCTGTTTGGGAACCACCTATAATGTCTCTAGCATGGAAGATAGTGAGAACTCTTGGTTGTTATGTTGACAATGAAAGCATACCTCTCAAAATTATTTTCATCTCTGTTTTAAAAGCTTCGAGCTCTAGCACCTCTGCAAATCCTTGCTTCCCTCTACGAGGACCTACTCTTTAGTTGGCAAGCATCATGTGGTGGGGAAAGATCTAAGCATATATGGCCATTCAAATATATTTGATCATGAATTATTATTGTTGACAATTATCTATATGATAAATAAGTTGGGAGGCGAAACATTAAGCCCATATCTTTCTCTGTGTTCAATGGATGCTATTTGTTCTAAAAATATGCTTTGAGTGGTAGCAATCATGGAAGACTATATAATAGTTGAGTATGTGGGATTTGCTAAATCAAAGCTCTTACATAGACCCTTCCTGAAAATAAGATGAACTGCAATTGTTTGATGACAGAGAGCATAGTCTGTTAGTTTTCAAGAAAGTTTATGGTCTATGATTTAACATGTGAATAGCTTGTTACTTGATCATGAGAAGCTTTATGATATGAGAGCTACTGTTATGATATACAATGATGCTAGAAAAAGTGATTGAAATTATCTTTGATCAAACTTGTGCACTTTCTAGCATTCCACATAAAAATTTATGTTTTTATCATTTACCTACTCGAGGACGAGTAGGAATTAAGCTTGGGGATGCTTGATACGTCTCCAACGTATCTATAATTTTTTATTGTTCCATGGTATTATATTATCCATCTTGGATGTTTTATATGCATTTATATGCTATTTTATATTATTTTTGGGACTAACCTATTAACCTAGAGCCCAGTGCCAGTTTCTGTTTTTCCCCTTGTTTTTGAGTTTTGCAGAAAAGGAATATCAACCAGAGTCCAAACAAGATGAAAATTTACGGTGATTTTTGATGGACCAGAAGAAGCCCCTGAAGCAAAAGAGTTGGGCCAGAAGAGTTCCGAGTCAACGATAATGGTGGAGGGTGCGCCCCTGCCTTGTCGCTGACTCGTGGACCCCCCCCCCTGACGTGAAACCGCCGCCAAAAAATCCTATAAATCCTGAAACCCTCAGAAAGAAACCTAGATCAGGAGTTCAGCCGCATAGCAGAAGTGGCATCATCAATAACATGCGACATATCAGAATCAATAGCAGGTGTAGGTGTCGCAAGTTTACTCAAAACAGAAGGTGAATCAAGTGCAGAGCTAGATGGTAGTTCCTTACCTCCCCTCGTGGTTGAGGGATAGATCTTGGTTTTGTTGTCTTTCAGATTCCTCATAGTGATCAACAAATATAAATCCCAAGTGACTCAGAGAATAGAGCTATGGTCCCCGGCAACGGCACCAGAAAAAGGTCTTGATAACGCACAGGTATAGGGGATCACAACAGTTTTCGAGGGTAGAGTATTCAACCCAAATTTATTGATTTGACACAAGGGGAGCCAAAGAATATTCTCAAGTATTAGCAGCTAAGTTGTCAATTCAACCACACCTGAAAGACTTAATATCTGCAGCAAAGTATTTAGTAGCAAAGTTGTATGGAAGTAACAGTAACGGTGGCAAAAGTAATAGTAGCAGTTTCGTAGCAATCGTAACAATGGCAACGGAGAAGTAACTTAGCAAAGATGAATATGAAACGAGCTCGTAGGCAATGGATCAATGATGGATAATTATGTTGGATGGCATTCATCATGCAACAATTATAACATAGGGTCACACAGAACTAGCTCCAATTCATCAATATAATGTAGGCATGTATTCCGAATATAGTCATACGTGCTTATGCAAAAGAACTTGCATGACATCTTTTGTCCTACCCTCCCGTGGCAGCAGGGTCCTAATGGAAACTAAGGGATATTAAGGCCTCCTTTTAATAGAGTACAGGACCAAAGCATTAGCACTTAGTGAATACATGAACTCCTCAAACTACGGTCATCATTGGGAAGTGTCCCGACTATTGTCACTCCGGGGTTTGCCGGATCATAACACGTAGTAGGTGACTATAACTTGGAAGATAGGATCAAGAACACTCATATATTCAGATATGAAATCATGGCACTTGGGCCCTAGTGGTAAGAATTAAGCATGGCAAAGTCATAGCAACATCAATCTTAGAACATAATGGATACTAGAGAGCAAACCTAACAAAACTAACTCGATTACATGGTAAATCTCATCCAACCCATCAGCGTACAGCAAGCATACGATGGGATTACTCACGCACGGCAGTGAGCATCATGAAATTGGTGATGGAGGATGGTTGATGATGACGATGGCGATGGATTCCCCTCACTGGAGCCCCGAACGGACTCCAGATCAGCCCTCCCAAGGAAGAATAGGGCTTGGTCGCAGCTCCATATTGTAAAACGCGATGGATCCTTCTCTCTGATTTTTTTCTCCCCGAACGTGAATATATGGAGTTGGAGTTGAGGTCTGTGGAGGTCCAGGGGGACCACGAGGCAGGGGGCCGCGCCCAGGGGGTAGGGCGCCCCCCCACCCTCGTGGCCAGGGTGTGGGCCCCCTTTAGCTGATTATTTCACCGGTATTTTTTATTAATTCCAAGAAGAGTCTTCGTGAAGTTTCAGGTCATTCTGAGAACTTTTATTTCTGCACAAAAATAACACCATGGCAATTCTGCTGAAAACAGCGTTAGTCCGGGTTAGTTCCATCCAAATCATGCAAATTAGAGTCCAAAACAAGGGCAAAAGAGTTTGGAAAAGTAGATGCGTTGGAGACGTATCAACTCCCCCAAGCTTAACCCATTGCTTGTCCTCAAGCAATTCAGTTGACAAAATGAAAGTGATGAAGAACACAAACTCGGTTTGATCTTGTTGTTGCAAATATGTAAAGCCAGCATTCAAGTTTTCAGCAAAGATTATGAACTAACCATATTCACAATAACATTTAGGTCTCACATTTACTCATATCAATGGCATAATCAACTAGTGAGTAATAATAATAAATCTCAGATGACAACACATTCTCAAAACAATCATGATATGATATAACAAGATGGTATCTCGCTAGCCCTTTCCAAGATTGCAAAACATAAATGTAGAGCACCCCTGAAGATCAAGGACTGACTAGACATTGTAATTCATGGTGAAAGAGATCCAGTCACAGTCATACTTAGTATCAATTAATAACAATGCATACAAATGAGAATGGTGCTCTCCAATTGGTGCTTTTTATAAGAGGATGATGACTCAACATAAAAGTAAATAGATAGGCCCTTCACAGAGGGAAGCAGGGATTTGCAGAGGTGCCAGATTCTCAAGTTTTGAAACAGAGATAAATAATATTTTTGGCGGCATACTTTCAGTGGTTCCAAACCCGGTCAGCGGAAGAAAACTTTGAAGGGCAACAGAAATGGTCCATCCAACTTGGACATAATCCTCGAGAGGCCTTGCCAGATTCACGGCACCCCCAACAAGCCTGCCTATCACACCAATAGAAATTGCTGGGTTTTAAAGCAAGCTGGTAAATTAAATACCGAACATAAGGGGAAAGGACCTCCCAACAAGGATGATGATGAGCCCCGTCAGCCAAACACTGGGGGCAGAAGTAGTTTCCCCCGAGGTGAAAACAGTGAACATGATTTATGTCACCCACATACCCAAGAGGGAGCACAAGTGTGCACTAAGGGACGTCTACGCCGTAGAGCCTGTCGCCCCAAAATTCAACACATGGTCGGCTTGTCCGATCACCTTTGATCACAGGGACCATCCAACCAGTATCCGTCATGGAGGTTCGGCTGCCCTGGTACTCGATCCTATCATTAACAGGTGCCATCTCACTAGTCCTTATGGACGACGGCAGTAGTCTTAACTTGATCTATCAAGATACTGTCCGAAAAATGGGTATCGACCTGTTAGGAATCAAGCCTAGTAAGACTACCTTTAAAGGAGTGATACCCAACATCAAGGCCCGCAGCACAGGCTCCTTAACACTGGAATTAGTATTCGTCTCTCCAGACAACTTCCAAAGCAAAGAATTGATCTTCGACATTGTCCCTTTTCGCAGTGGTTATCATGCATTGCTCGGACAAACCACTTTCGCCTGCTTTAATGTAGTCCCGCACTATGCTTATCTGAAGCTCAAAATGCATGGACCACAGGGCGACATCACAGTAAATGGAAATATCACTACAAAAGAAATACACTTCCGTGATGATACGTGTTTATCACAATAGGTCACATTTTCTGTCATGCATGTACATCCATGATGATTTTATGACAGAATCAAGATAGTCATACCTGTGCTGTCGTAGAAGTGTTCCATGACATTACCAAAATTATCATCACGGAAGTGTCCACTTCCATGACGATAAATGTCGTGTCATGGAAGTGCTTTTGTCAAGGGTGACCGACATGTGGCATCCACCGTAACGGCTCATCGTTAATCTATTGTGTCCGGTTTTAGATCTGATAACCCACTAACACCCACAACCAATGCCCATTTTCCACGTGTAAAATTTTCATTGGCCGACAGAACCACGTGTCAGCTCCACATTGGCACAGGTGTCACTCATCCAATGGTCGAGATGCGCCTATGATATGTTGACACGTGGACGGGCCCAAAAGTGGCCCATAAAGTTTAAATGGGCCAGCCCAACTAAAGGCCCACAAGATTTTGTAGACCATAATGGGCCGACCCAGCTAAAGGCGCACAAGATTTTGCAGACCATAATGGGCCAACCCAGCTAAAGGCCCAACATTCTTAGTTAAGGCCTGTACGGCTAGTGTCAAATTGGCCCGTCAACGGCCCGTCCTAAACTTGTCATCATCGCGACCCATGGTCAATTTTGGCCCGTTAACAGTCCACTAAGTATTTGGGCCGAATTACGGCCCAGTGTACTTCCGGCCTGTTAAAGGTCCTGCTTCATTTGGGCCCATTTACAGGCCATTGAAACTTTCGGCACATAAACGACCATGAAGGATTTGGGTCATATTCGGCCATGTCTGACATTCGGCCTATTAGAGGCCCACTATAGATTTGGGCCACTTTCAGCCTATTGTGATTTTCGGCCTGTTAACGTCGGACAAAATCCATGGGCCATATGTGGACCAATGTCACATCGGGCCTATTAACGTCCCATATAAAAATGACACTAATCAAGCCGGACAGAACTTCCAGCCTATTAAAGGCCCGTGTAGTAGGTCGGCGCATTTACGGCCCATCCGAATTTTGGCTTGTGAATGATCCGCATTGTAGATGGGCCACCATTTCGGCCTGCTAAGACCAGTGGGTTATTTGGCACAATCAGGCCAAATCTCAATTTCGGCCTATTAAAGGCCCATGTTTTTTATGGGATCGAGATATTTACACCTGTAAACGGCCTATTGTTACTGAGGGCCCAAATTATGTTTAGGCCTGTTAAAGGCCCACTATGGGCACAGGCCTACCAGAAAAATATGAAAGCTTATGCTGATTTAGGCCCAGATATTTTTAGTGGGTTACATGCAAATTTCGGCCCATAATAGTTTTTAGCCCAATTGGAATGGGCTGGACGAATGTTGGCATGTTGGGGTCCTAGAAGCTTTCGGCTGAATACATTACTAAGATAAACCTACAATATAGAAAAATAGCATCGTAATTACTGCAGCCTTTGGCAGCATTATAAATGTTGTATCACAACAAAATAAATTCCAACCATACAACAAAAGGCCTGTTGGCATAAAGTTTACAGTCCTTGCAGATAAAAGCACCATCAGATGTATAGAAGCACAGATAATTTGACCTGAGAGCTAATGTTTCAGGCTATAGAATCTAATGGAGCAGCATGATCTTCACCTTTTTCCGCCATTGCTCTTAAACAACGAAGGGAATGTCTGATAGTCTGGTTTCAAAACCATTCATATCTTGACGACATTTGTCAACCACTATTCTTTTTTCCGAAATGATGTCCATTAGGGATTGAATTGTGTTTGGAGCATAGATATATCACTCTGTCTAGCCGGAAGATTTTTCAATAGGCGATTTGGATGAGGTTACCTTGACAACCAACCTAGAATTACGCAGGAAGGTGCTTTTTGCACTGTTAGTGGAGAGATACTGACACACTATAGGAGGAGGTGACATTATGCATGTGGTAGCCTTGTCACCTTCAGGTGGTTGTGCTTGTTCAACCATTTGTTCCATAGCTTGCTGAAAGTTTGAACTTGTAGATTTGTGTACCAGATAAGTTACTAAGGAGACAAAAACAAACAAAGTAGGTTACACGTTTACACATAACTTATTTTGGTGAACTACTGTAATACATTAGCATGTATTGTAGTGCCAATTACATAATAAAATCACTTTCGGAATATATGTCCATGTAGCATGCCTACTGTATTGTCTATTTCCTCACATTCTTTGACATCTAAGGATAAAGAGACATGGTTTAAAGTAGGATGAACATAGTATGACATCATTCATATCATGGGAAAATAGATATAAAACAAACAAGCTATTTTATCATTGTGTGCGCACGTGAACATCAAAACTAGATTACAGATCAAGACCAAAAGAATATCCTTCATCTCTTTTAAACCATGTAAGGTGAAATGATACGTTAAGACAACTGTGTATAAAAGTGAACAGAGTAACTGACATTGGCTGCAAACCAAGCAGTTAAATGAACACATCACAGTACCAATTAGTTCAAAGGCAGGAGGAGTAAGGACTTACAACAACGGCTTGAAATGGTGTGATCATGCCCTTCATCTTTCTGGTGTGGCAATCCTTGAATATTTGAACTACATTTGGTTCTGGTTCTTTTTGGTCCACATGGGCTTTCCTCTGTATTTTGAACAAGTCAATATAGATACAATAATATGGCACAGAAAAAAGAATGAAGTAGCAACTATTTACAAGAGCCTCGTAGTGTGCAATATAGCTATGAGATACTGTTGTTTGTTTGAATTTCACTTTAGAACAGTTGGTCTTGTTCTTCAAATAGTTAGCCTAGAAGAAGATACACTTGTATGGCACATACATAAATATAAGTTCAATGTGTGGTCGGATAAAATACATATAGCCTACCTGATACTTTGGATCAGACCAGTGTTTAACAAGGGTTGTCCAGTCTTCATCTGTAATATATTCCACTGGAGATATTTGGGCGATTTCATTGTTAGCCTTGCCTTCAAAGTGAGATTTTCTAAGGTGGTACCGATACTGTCGCAGAGCAGACTGGAAAACATGAGTGCATGCTTGTTTAGTTGCATCATCTTTCGGATCCAACTTGAACCTCATCTGTTGAAAAAACAATGTGTCTTATTAGGAGGAAGCTAGAAAGTATGGGACAAAGCAAGACAATATTACTAATTGCGATGAATAACATTACTTACGGATAAATGGTCAAGGAAGGTGTTAAACTGGGTATTGTATTTCTCCTTCCTATACTGGATCCACGTTGGGAGGATACGTGCATGACACCTAACGGCAACAACTGCCTCTGATACTAACTTGGCTGACTCTATAGCATCACGTGGCCTTTTTAAACCTGCCTCAAAATGGATCTCCATTCTTCCTCCTTTAGATTTTGTTAATCTGTCAAGCATTATCCTTGTTGTCTGTTTCTGCTTGTGCCGTGGTGCTAGTTCAACAACGTTGAAAGTGTTAGTGTACATCAAACTGTGAGAGTACATATAAAGGAGCATGCAACTGCAACTTGACTCGGTCAGGTACCGTCTTGGTGTTGATGCTCATGAGGTTCATCTGATCTTGCCAAGTCCTGTTATGTCAGCAGTGCTTCGGAAGTAGTGTTAGGTGTGAAGGCAGCTTGGGAACTGGCCAGTTCTGGTGCAAATGAAAGAGCAACTCGTTGAGATGCTGGTACATTTGAAGCGGATGTTGCAGCTAGTGGAGCAGGTGATATTGTGTTTGTAGATTTAGCCGGTGGACTTGGACCTTCTACTGCACTATAAGTACCAGTAGAATCTCGAGGGCAGATCCTTTTCTGTTTCACCCGACGAGTAACACCATTCCCTACTATATTCTTTTCCTTGCTCTTTTTTGACTTTGCCATGTCAAACCGTACCCACAACACAAAAGAAAAAAATCGCTCTTCAGAACTCATTGATGCATGATACAGACAAGCAATACTTTGATGTAATACAACCGTATGAGGATGGAATATGTAATAAAAACAGGACGGTGTGACATATTCACAGCTATGATGTGTAAACTAAGTAGAAGGATTTTCAAGAAAATAGAAGTAATGCAAGCTAGACACTGTATGAAAGATGCAACCAATATTACTCTGCCAAGTTAAAAGTGTCTTGTCATAAGTGGCAATTCGAAAAATTAGAAGTAGTATAACCTAGAAATAAATGCAAGATGCAACCACTATCAAACTGCCATGTTAAAAGCGTCCAATCATGAGTGACTGATGCGGGATACACAACAACAATACTTTGATGTGAGAACATGGTATGGCAGATAGATGAAGTGTATTCTAGACACAGAAAGCCATGTCATATGCACATGTATAACGTATAATTTAGCAGGTGAAATTTATTCAAAATAGAAGAAATACAAGCTAGACAACATATGCAACATGAAACCAATTATCACACTATCAACTTAGAGCAAGCACCTGCGATGGTGAAGTGCGGGAGATAAACTCATCATGTAGACTTGGGACTTCAACTTCGTTAGCAGTAGCAGTGGCAAATCTAGAGAGTCTCTATTTGCATCGGTGCGGAGGACCACCAACATCCCCTAACTTACTCTTTTCCTTCCTATTTTCTGATATTGCCTTATGAAGTCAAAACCACAAGAAGATGAATAAAATTAGCTCTGCATAACTGGTTGATGCATGATACTGACGAACACTACTTTGATGTAAGACAAGCGCAGGATAGGAGGATGGAATATATACAAAAAAACACAGCATTGCATATTCACACGTACGATAGGAGGATGGAATATGCATGAAAAAACAGTATGCATAAGGCATTTCAACAGAATTAGAAAAAATGAAAGCTAGGCACCATATGAACATGCAACCAATATCACTCTATCAGGTAAAAAGTGTCTCGTCGTAAGTGCCATTTCAAGAAATTAGAAGCAGTACAAGCTAGAAGACAATGCAAGATGCAACCTACATCACATTCCCAAGTTAAATGTGTCTTACGAGTAAGTGATCGTTGTAGGTATAAGTTGTAAGCTACGCAGATGCAATTCAACATAATCAAAAGCAATACAAACTAGACATCATACGGAACACGCAACCACATATAATAGTTCCAAGTTAGAGCAAGCACCTATGATGGTGGAGTAGGGGAGATGTGCTCATCATGTACACATATGCTCTAGAAATAGGAACAATGTCATATTCACAGGCATTATGTGTAAAGTAAGCAGATGCAATTCAACAAAGTTAGAAGCAATACAAGCTAGACATCATACGCAACATGCAACCACATATAATAGTGACAAGTTAGAGCAAGCACATGTGATGGTGGAGTGGGGGAGATGTGCTCATCATCTACATAGCTACATTGACTGTCCAGCCTTGTGTTGTCTTGCGAATCTTGTTGGGAGGATGGCGCAGTATAATCTGTAGAGACCCCCTGTTTGAGTTGCTCCAAAGGACCACCATGATCCACTACCAGACTAATTTCCTTCAGCTATAATGATTTTGCATTGTGAAGTCAAACCGATAATAAAATGGAATAAAATTCGCTCTTCAGAACTCATTCATGCATGATACAGACAAACACTACTCGGATGAAAGGCAAACACATGATGCAAGGATGGAATATGTATGAAAAACAGGATGGCGTGACATATTCACACCTATGATGTGGTAACTAAGCAGAAGGCATTTCAACAAATTAGAAGCACTACAAGCTAGACACCATGTGAAATATGCAACCAATATCACTCTACCAAGTTCAAACAGTATGTCGTTTCAAAAAATTAGAAGCAGTACATGCTAGAAATGATATGCAAGACACAACCAATATCAAAGTGGCGACTTAAAGGTGCCTTATCATAAGTGATTGATGCGGGATATGCAAGAACAGTAGTCTGATGTAAGAACATGGTGTGATCAGATATAGTATGTTCTAGAAATAGGAACACGTGTCATATTCACAGGCATTATGTGTAAAGTAAGCAGATGCAATTCAACAAAGTTAGAAACAATACAAGCTAGACATCATACGCAACATGCAACCACATATAATAGTGCAAAGTTAGAGCAAGCACCTGTGATGGTGGAGTAGGGGAGATGTGCTCATCATCTACACAGCTACGTTGACTGCCTAGCCTTGCATTGTCTTGCGAATCTTGTTGGGAGGATGGCGGAGTAGAATCTGTAGAGACCCTCTGTTTCAGTTGCTCGGAAGGACCACCATCATCCAATGCCTTACCATTTTCCTTCCGCTTTATTTATTTTGCATTGTGAGGTCAAACCGACAAGAAAAAGGAATATAATTCGCTCTTCAGAACTCATTCATGCAAGATACTGACGAACACTACTTTGATGAAAGGCAAAGTCATGATATGAGGATGGAATATGTACGAAAAACTGGACGTCTTGACATATTCACACCTGTGATGTGGTAACTAAACAGAAGGCACTTCACCCCACTGCAAGCTAGATACCGTATGGTAGGTGCAATCAATATCACTCTGCCAAGTTAAAACTGTCTCATCATAGGTGGCGTTCATCAAACTAGAAGCACTAGATGCTAGAAATCATATTCAAGACGCAAACCAATATCACACTGCCAACTTAAATGTGTCCCATCATAAGTGACTGATGCAGTATACACAAGAAGACTAGTTTCATGTAAGAACATGGTGTGATAGACAGATATAGTATGTACCAAAAACAGGAAAGTGTGTCATATTCACACGTATCATGTGTAATCTAAGAAGATGCAGTTTACACTAATTAGGAGCAATACAAGCTAGACACCATATGCAACATGCAACCAAATATCACACTGCCAAGTTATAGCAAGCACCTTGGATGGTGGAGTAGGGGAGTGGAGACTTCGACCTTGTAATGCACTAGTAGTACAAGGAGAACCTGTACAGATGCTCCGTTTATATTGCTGCAGAGGGCCACCATCATCGCCTTCCTTACTCCTATTTCCTGATTTTGCTTTGTCAAGTCAAACCCACAAGAAAAAGGAATAAAATTTGCTCTTCAGAACTCATTGATGCATGATACTCACGGACACTACTTTCATGTAAGGCAACCTCATGATGGGAGGATGGAATATGTATGAAAAAAGGATGGCATGACATATTGACATGTATGATGTATAATGTGTAAACTAAGCACAAGGTGTTTGAACTTGTTAGAAGCAATGCAAGCTAGAAACCACATGAGATATGAAACCAATATCACTCTGCCAAATTAAAAGGGTGGCCTAACAAATGTATTTGACCAAATTATAAGCAATATATAGCAACAAGCTAGAAATAATATGCAATATGCAGCAAATAAAGGTGTCTCATCGTAAGTGATTGATGCAGGATATAAAAGAGAGGTAGTTTCATGTAAGAACATGGTTAACACATAGATGTAGTGTACCAAAAATAGGAAGGCATGTCATATTCATAGGTATAATGTGTAAACTAAGCAGATGCAATTTACCCTAATTAGAAGCATTACAAGCTAGACACCGTATGCAACATGCAACCACATATCACACTACGAAGTTAGAGAAAGCACCTATGATGGTGGTGTAGGGGAAGTGCGGTCTTCAAGTACAGAGCTACGTTCAATATCTTCATTTAGGCTTGTTGTTTCTTGAGAATCATGTGGAGAGGATGAAACTGCACTCATCATAAGCGATAGATGCAGGATACACAAGAACCGTAGTTTGATGTAAGAACATGGTGTGATAGGCAGATGTAGTATGTACCAAAAATAGGAAGGCATGTCATATTCACATGTATAATGTGTAAGCTAAGGAGATGCAATTTAACAAATTAGGAGCAATACAAGCTAGGCACCATATGCAACATGCAACCAGATATCACACTGCCATGTTAGAGCAAGCTCCCGGGGTTGTGGAGTAGGGGAGATGAGATTCGGACCTTGCACTACAGTAGGAGTAGCATGAGAATCTGCAGAGATCATCTGTTTCAGTTGCTCTAGAGGACCACCATCATTCTGTGCCTTCGTCCTTTTAGATTTTGCCTTGTCAAGTAAACACATGAGAAAAAGGAATAAAATTCACACTAAATTCGTTGATGCATGATACTGATGAACACAACTTTTATGTATGGCAACCACATTGTAGGAGGATGGAATATGTATGAAAAACGCTAAGCAGAAGGCATTTGAACAAATTGGAAGCAATGCAATCTAGATACCATATGCAAGATCCAACCAAAATCACTCTACCAAGTTAGATGTGTCTCATTATAAGTGGCACTTCAATAAATTAGAGCCAATACATGTTTGAAATGATATGCAAGATGCAACCAATATTACATTGTCAACTTGAAGGTGTATCGTCAGAAGTGATTGATGAGGGATACACAAGAAAAGTAGTTTGATGTAAGAACATGGTTAATAGAAAGACATAGTATGTACCAAAAACAGGAAGGCATGTCATATTCACAGGTATAATGTGTTAACTAAGCACATGCAATTTACCCTAATTAGAAGCATTACAAGGTAGACACCATATGCAGCATGCAACCACATATCACACTGCCAAGTAAGAGCAAGCACCTGCGATGGTGGTACGGGGGAATTGCGGTCATCAACTAGAGAGCTATGTTGACTATCTTCTTTTAGCCTTGTTGTTTCTTGAGAATCATGTGGGGAGGATGACACCGCACTCTTTAAACGAGTAGCGCATCTCACAGTAACCCACTGGGGTGAATGTCTCATCATAAGTGAATGATGAGGGATACAAAAAAGCATTAGTTTGATGTACGAACATGTCGGATTACGCCCTCTACCTACATGCCTACACCTCACCACCTCGCTAGGATCTAAGCTATGAAAGGAACAACACAAGAGACACAGGGTTTATACTAGTTCAGGCCACCATTGTGGTGTAATACCCTACTCTAGTTTGTGGTGTGGTGGATTGCCTCTTGGGCTGATGATGAACAATACAAGGAAGAACAGCCTCGCAATGGTCTGTTCTTGGCTGGTGCGATGGACTGCTCGGGGGAGTTCAGTTGCTCTTTCTCTGCTGGTTTCTAGATGATGATCTTCCTTCGATCCCCCTACCTTGTGGGTGGCTAGTCCTATTTATAGGCAAAGGCCCTGGGCCTCTTCCCAAATATTGAGCGGGAAGGGCGCCAACAATTGGCCATTTTGAAGGGGAACATCTAGTACACTTATCCTGACTAAAGTTGGTCCTCGCCTGCCAAAGGCTCTAGTGGTGACACCGGCTTGGGCTCCACAATGACTTCCTTCCTGCCATTGCGACAGTCTTGGTCTTGTTGCACAGAAACGGATGCCTTTGCCTGATGCTCTCGCCTGCGCTTGCCCCCTTTGCACCAAAGAGGAAAGGAGGACACTGCGCGGGCTGGCGCCCGCCTGGCGCCCTTGGTCGTCATGGCTTGCGTCATGGGCACCTTGCGAGGTACCCCGCCTTGATCTCGCCGCCTCCTCACGAGCCAGCCTGATGAGGCCGTGCCTGAGGAAGCTCCCTGTCGTCCACCCCGCGAGGCTTGGCCCCTCGCGAGGGTCTTGGGCTCGTGCTGATGAAGATGGGCCGTGTTGGGCCGCCCCTTGAGCCACTCCGCGGGCCGCAGGCAGGCAAGTCTGGGGACCCCCGTTCCCAGAACGCCGACAGTAGCCCCTGGGCCCAAGGTGCGCCCGGACTTGGCTGAGCAGAGAAGTGAAGGGGCAAGTGCAAATCGCCACGGGCCCTAACAGCCTGCGGCCTCGGGCGCCGCCTGACGGTTGGTTGGTCGTGGGAGGCCCTGCTTCCCCATGACGCCTCGATGATTGCGCGAATTGACAAGTCCCTGCATGCAAAGCGGTTCATGATTACCTGCGATCGTGGAGGCCGGCGGTTGGCCTCCACCGGCTATAAGTATGGAACGGCGCGTGCCCTTCCAGTCCATCTCTTCTTGCTTCTCCTTCTTCTCCGTCCTTGCTCCACCTTGCCGCAATGGCTCCGATCCACCGGTTCTCCACGGAAGAGAAGGGAAAGGCTCCCCGAGAGGGTCCCCACCCGCTTCCGCCGAAGAAACGGCTATCCCTATGCTGTCGAGGTGAGGGCGCCCGGCAGGAGGTGTCGAGGCCTTGGTGCGAGCGGTCGCCGCCAGGGTTACCGTTGCCCTTGTACACCCACCTTGAGGGCCCTGCAGGAGTTGATGTCGAAAGCCATGGACGATGCCACCGTCGGTGCCGGCGGGTCACGGCGGTGCGCGTTGTCCCTCCTGGAGTTCACACCAAGGGCTCCTCCCGAGAGTTTGTGCTCCATGCCGCCATGCCTCCTCGGTCTTGGATTCGCCTACCTCCTTCCTTCGCCTTCGTGATGCCGCAGGGGGGATACTTGGAGCTCTGGTTGCAGCATGCCGGCTGCAACACCCTCGCGACCGAAGCGGAGGTCAAGGTCGTCGCCCCGGGCAAAGTCTTCATGACTCGAGGCTGGGCCGAGATCGCCCGGGTCTGCAGGACGAGGGGCGCCCTCGCGATCCACCTGGAGTACGACGGCACTTCCATGATGCTCTTCAAGGTCTTCGACGTGGATGGACGCCGGGTGGAGTGTTGCCCTGAGAGAGGTGGTCGGGGCCCTACCGTAGCGAGGACCAGGCTCGCTGTCCGCTCCCTCAGCAGCTCCTTAGGCGGCGGGGGTGCTGGAGGATCCAGCGACTCCGCCGAGCTATTCGCGACTCCGAAGACGAGCGACGACAGCTACGAGCCCCCGAGCCTGCGCCGCTCTCGGTGCAGGACGGGCTCGTTAGGCCGCCGCCGCCTCAGATCTGGATGAGGTTGGCGTCGGTGCCTGACGGCCCACTGTTGATGATGGCGTCTTTTGTGGAGGCACGCGTAGTTAGCATTCTCTAGGACCCGTTCCCTCTGTTCCCTGTGAGGAACCGGAAAGCATGCCCTGTGGGGGCTTGTAAGATGCCTGTGGCTCTATTTGTTAATATAGTCCTTGCCATGAAGTAGTGCGAGATGCTTATTCCATCTTAGCTTAGTTCTTCATTTCGAACCTCACAAGAGCTTGGTGCTCTGCGCCGACAGGTCCCAGTCCCAAGGCGGCTTCAGCCGTCACTGGTATGCCAGGTCGCGATGCCGTGGTCAAGGCCAGGAGGTGAGCGGCCCGGGGTCCAGTAAGAGCCCCTGAGTCGCGATGCTCGGGAGGTCCCCTTTAGCGCTCAAGCAGCCATCGTTCGGTGAGAAAGGAACGCGACGTTGCTAACACGGGATTGCATTGGATGCGGAAACGGTGCTGCGATAGCTAGTGTTTCCGGAGGGTGACTTATCTTGAGAGTCAGGAATCGCTTCCTGGTGCGGCGCTAGGTCCGCGCATCGGCCGGCGAGGGGTTGCCCGGCGAGGTCCCCACGTGCCTCTTCCCTCTCGCCTTTGCTCCCCTTTCTGCTCTATGTCCTCGGGTCCCAGCCCTCGAGCGGGTCTCAGCCGTCGCTGGTATGCCAGGTCGCGATGCCATGGACAAGGCCAGAGGGTGAGGGCTGGAGAGCCAGTAGGAGCCCATGAGTCGCAATGCTCAGGTACCCCCCCTTTAACATGCAAGCGGTTCGCGCGGATGAGGGTGAAGAAGACGCCATGAGGTCCTCGCCTGGCGCTGCTCCTTGAAGGAATCCTGCAGGCCCACCACAAGAAGAACAAGAGTCCGCTATGACAAGCGGTGGTCAGCCCGTTGGTTGCTTTGGAGAGGTGACGAGGCACTGAAGGCCTGATGAGGTGGCGCTGTGCGGGGCTGCCGCGGCCAGAGCTCAGCCATTCAGGTTTTTCGGCGTAGCAGGGACGGACCCATGCGCAAGCGTCGTGCCGTTGGGGAGCAGCTCCATCAGTTGGTGTCAGTTGAGCGGGCAACTAGGTCAAGCACGTGAATCATGAAGAAGCGAGTTCATTTAGATAGACGCAGGTAAGGCAGACATCGCTAGGTCTGGCCTGAGCGACTTAGGGATGATGCAGCCCGAGGGGCGCCCCCAACAAAGTGAGCTAGGAACATAAAGTAAAAAACGGGATATATGCCGCAGGGACGGACCCACGCGGCCTGGGAATAATGCAGCCCTGGGGGCGCTCCCAGCTAGAAACGGAACTTGAAGGATGTCACCTGATAGCGTTGAAGGCGAAGGGGTGTTGAAGTAGCAGATGTCGTGGGCTGCGGAAGCCGATCTTCACGAGCACCCAGGCCCAGGAGCCTCGGGAGGTTCCGGAGGCGCTGGTGGCTCCTCGTGGACCATCTCCATCTCCGCCAGGACTGCGGAACGCCTGGCCTCCAGAGCCTCCAGGATGCTCCTCATGAGGCGCTGGTACGTGACGGCTGCGTTTGGCAAGCCGTAGGGCATGCAAACGTAGCTATGGGGTGGGCCTTCACAGCGCCCCGCGCGTGAGGGCCAGAAGCGCTCCTAAGAGGCGGCTCAGTTGAGCCCTAGGATGTCAATGCAGACGCGCAGCCCACCATTCTCGCCTGGATGGGGAGCTGCGGCGGGTAAGCGGCGGCTGCCACTCATGACTCTTGACTCCTGCAACTCCTGCATGATCTAAATGACGAACTCCTGTGGGTTTGGCCCTCCTTGCCTTGCTCCTTCCTGAGGGAAACGTGCTTTGAAGCATGCCTCCAAGTGGTGCCCAAGCGCCTCCCTCATGACCTTAGCAAGGTCGGTGACCCTCCAGGAGGGAGCCCCCGAGCCTTGCTTGAGGAGGGCGTCGGGCGCGCCTTCCTATGCGACAGAAGGAGGTGCCCCCTGAGCAGGCGCAGACCCTGAGGGGCCTGCCTCCTGAGGGGTCGGGCCTAGCGATGTCTTCTTCTTCTTGGGAGCGGTCTCAGGGAGCCTCCCGCTCCCGCGATCTGGGTCTTCAAGTGATGCGGCCTGAAAAGCTCGCTCTAGTGAGCACAGTGCATCTCTTTCTTCACAAGGCACCGTGATGACTCCACCGCTTCCTGGCATCTTGAGGACGTTGTAGTCGTGATGAGTCACGGCCATGAACTTGGCGAGAGCTGGGTACCCGAGGATGGCGTTGTATGGCAGGCGAATGTGGGCGACGTCGAAGTCGATGAGCTCGGTGCGGTAGTTGTTGCGTGTCCCGAAGGTGACAGGGAGGCGGACCTGCCCAATCGGAACCGTGGAGCCATCGGTGACTCCGGAGAAAGGCTTGGTTGGCTGAAGCTGATCTTAAGGCACTTGGAGATTGTTGAATGTCTCTACGGACAGGACGTTGAGCCCTGCCCCGCCGTTGATCAGGGTCCTGGTGACTTGCACGTTGCTGATGAATAGGGAGCAAAGCATCGGGAGGACTCCGGCTATGGCCGCGCACTTGAGCTGATCCGCTGAGCTGAACGTGATGGTGCACGCCGACCACCTGAGGGGGCACGTGGCTTCGAGCTTGAGGAGGGCTGCATTCACTTCGCGGGCGAACTACTTGAAGATGCATTGAGAGGCTGGGGCTTGAGCTCCGCCCAGGATGCAGGCGATCGCGCGCAGCTCCTGGAAGCCCCCAGCCCCCTCATCCTGATGATGGTCCTCGTTTCTCCTTGGCTGCAGCGGCAGTAGAGGGAGGCCTGCATTTCCTTGCGGACGATCCTCACGAGGCTGATCCCTCCAGTCTCCCTTGCGAGGCTGATCTTGCCAACGATCCTCGCGAGGTCGGTCGCGCCACCCTTGGCGAGGGCCGCGGTCTTCCCAGCGCCCTGCGTTCCTTCCTCCTCCTCGGCCGTAGCCTCGATCATTGCGGTCGTGGTGTCGACCGATCCTCCCTTCTCGCACGGCTCGGAGCTCTTGACGTTCGTTGGTGTTGTGGGTGTGGAGGTCGTGGTACACACAGTACTGGCTACCCTTGAAAGACTCGGGCTGATCTCTGCCCCGCTTGGTGTCTGGTTCTGCCGCAAGCACGGCAGCCCCCTTGCGCTTCACGTCCTTGGCCTTGGACTTCTTCTTTTTTGGGTCTGCGGCTGGCAGCTCGAGGAGGGAAAGGCGCCCTTCCTCAGCCCTGGCGCACTTGGTCGCCAAGTTGAACAACTCCAAGGAAGTGCACAGATCTTCATGCATCGCCAGCTCCTCCTTCATCTTGATGTCACGCACACCGTCAGAGAAGGCTGAGATGATGGCCTCCTCGGTCACCTTGGGAATCTTGAGGCGTGCGTTGTTGAAGCGCTGGATGTACTTCTGCAGGGTCTCCCCTGGTTGCTGCTTGATGCGGCGCATGTCGCTCACGGCAGGTGGCCGGTCGCGAGTACCTTGGAAGTCGGCGATGAAACGGGTGCGCATCTTGTCCCAGGAGGAGATCGTGCCAGGAGCCAGGTTCAGGAGCCAGGTGCGGGCCCCGTCCTTGAGTGCCATGGGAAACCAGTTCGCCATGACCTTCTCGTCCCCGTTGGTGGCTTCGATGCCTAGCTCATAGAGCTGGAGGAACTCCGCAGGGTCGACCGTGTCGTCGTAGTGAGGAGGCAGGTCCAGCTTGAACTTGTCGGGCCACGCGACGCTGCGCAGCTCGGTGGTGAAGGCGCGGCAGCCTGCTATGGCCATGGGAGGCCTTTGGTGACGAAGAGCTTGGTCTTGCGGGTCCCCATGTGCTGCAACTAGGAGCAGCGTGGGATCTTGGCGTGCAGGAACAGGAGCATGGTCGCGACGGGCCGGAGCAAGGAGCACTCGGGCAGCTTCTTGGGGACGAGGGACCTCTTGGCAACTCTGCTCTCGCTGCACGGGCGCCGGACAAAGTGGGTTCCGCCCAGGGGCCACGCGCCTTGGGGACAGGGTGCCTTCTAGAGGGGGAGGCGGCTGAGGCGCCCCCGGAGCTTCATTGCCCGCGTAGGGTGGGCGCGGTGCAGCAAGATGGACGGTGTGGGGGAGCCCCCTACGGCACGGACGAGCTCGACGATGCGGTCAAGCCACTCTTCATAGACGTCGTCGACTGGGCGGTAGCGCAGGAGCTCGTTTGCCGCGATGAGCGCAGCTCGAGCCTCCATGGTCGCGCGGAGTGTGCGGGACGAAGAACCAGCTGGGGTGAGTGAGGGAGTAGCAGTGCGGCCGTCTCGCCTCACTGACGGATGCTGGGACAATGCTTGCTGCTCATTCCCCGTCGGGCCGGTGGCGGCGTTGATGGCAGGCGACAGGGAACGGCGTGGGCGGCCGCTGACGGGGGCCATCTGGGCGACGCAGGAAGCGAGAGCAGCTTGGCGCTCGGCGCGGGCCCGACTAGCGTCCGACATGGATGCGATGGTCGGTGAAGAACAGGACGGCGGGAGACGAATTCTAGCACACCCCTACCTAGCGCGCCAAATGTCGGATTTCGGGTTCCGGCAGACCCTCTAGATTCGAACACTGGGGTGCGCGTGGATATTACACCCTCTACCTACCTGCACCTCACCGCCTCGCTAGGATCTACGCTATGAAAGGAACAACACAAGAGACACAGGGTTTATACTAGCTCGGGCCACCATTGTGGTGTAATAACCTACTCTAGTTTGTGGTGTGGTGGATTGCCTTTTGGGCTGATAATGAACAATACAAGGAAGAACAGCCTCGCGAGGGTCTGTTCTTGGCTGGTGCGATGGACTGCTCGGGGGAGTTCAGTCGTTCTTTCTCTGCTGGTTCCTAGATGATGATCTTCCTTCGATCCCCCTACCTTGTGGGTGGCTAGTCCTATTTATAGGCAAAGGCCCTGGGCCTCTTCCCAAATATTGAGCGGGAAGGGCACCAACAATTGGCCATTTTGAAGGGGAACATCTAGTACACTTATCCTGACTAAACTTGGTCCTCGCCTGTCAAAGGCTCTGGTGGTGACGCCGGCTTGGGCTCCACAATGACTTCCTTCCTGCCGTTGCGACGGTCTTGGTATTGTTGCACCGAAACGGATGCCTTTGCCTGATGCTCTCGCCTGCGCTTGCCCCCTTTGCACCAAAGAGGAAAGGAGGACACTGCGCGGGCTGGCGCCCGCCTGGAGCCCTTGGTCGTCATGGATTGCGTCATGGGCACCTCATGAGGTACCCCGCCTTGATCTCTCCGCATCCTCGCGAGCCAGCCTGACGAGGCCGTGCCTGAGGAAGCTCCCTGTCGTCCACCCCGCGAGGCTTGGCCCCTCGCGAGGGTCTTGGGCTCGTGCTGATGAAGATGGGCCGTGCTGGGCCGCCCCTTGAGCCATGCCGCGGGCCGCAGGCAGGCAAGTCTGGGGACCCCCATTCCCAGAACACCGACAGAACATGGTTAATAGACATATGTAGTATGTATAAAGAACAGGAAGGCATGTCATTATCAAATGTATAATGTGTAAAGTAAGCAGATGCAATTTAACCAAATTGGAAGCAATACAAAGCTAGACACCATATGCAACATGCAACCACATTTGACAGTGTGAAGTTAAAGCAAGCACCTAGGTGGTTGTGTGTGGCAATTGAGATCATCAACTGTAGAGCTACGTTTACTGCCTCCATGTGCTGACACTGCACCCTTTAGAGAGCTGAAGCTCTTAGTGCTTATCTTCGAATTACACTGGAGCAACTTCTGTCTTTGCTTTTCTGTATTCATCAACACTGCGTTAGAGTCTGAAATACCCATGCATAAAAAAACAATAGTGTGAGTATGGGTGAAGTGTGTGCACAAGCAGTACAGTGTAAAGTAGCAGATAGCAGGCCGGTGAGAAATAAATGATGGGAGACATATGATAGCTCTACAACATGCATGGCACACAAAATTACTACATGATTCTATGAAAATAACAGTTGACTATAAAAATAGGTCAGTCCATTTTTCTGCACCGTCTTATGTACAAAGAATGGGCAGGTTGCCTTCATCTACCTCCAGCCAGTCAGTGTTATGACCTTCCTCAAAACACCAGCGACCACTGGCCCAGTCCCTGCCTCCGCCCTCCCCTCGACCTCACCGCACCGCCGTGCTTGGCACCGCCCGCCGGCCATCCCTTCAAGCCCCACCGACCTCCAAATCAGGCACAAGCAGCTCCTGCACCCCACACCCCTATGATAGACACGATGCGCCACTTCCCCGGCAAACAGGTGGACTAGGTGCTCCACGCGCCTAAGCGGGTGCTACTTCTTTAAATTCCGGTTTGACTGACCCTGAATTGAAATCCAGGAGAGCTACTGACCTCTAGCAAAGGTGAAATAGTAAATGGGAGGAAACCTTGTGTATTTAGTATCACAAAGAAGATGCAGTAAAAAGTGCTCAACTAGTTTCTTTCGTGGGATGAATACGGTGTGAGCAGAGACGTAAGATTTGCACGAATAAGGGAAGAGGAGTACCTCTTTCTGCTGGTAGTGTTGTGTCCTCCTTCTATTTTTCCAACGATCTTCTTGTGGTTTGCTGGAACCGAGAAGTTGCGAAGGACGATGGAGCCTTGGATGAACCCATGGCCAAGTTGTTGAGTGTGGTGTGGTGGCCGTGTTTCAGTGGCAAGGAACCAGATCCGAGGCGGCGAACAACGGCGTAGCAGGAACAACTCCGGTGCGGTGGACGGTTGCGACAGTGGAGCGGCAACGGTGAGGCACAGGACGGCGTGGTCGAAGTGGTTCTGGTACGGCGCACGTCGGTGTCGGTTTCATGGAGGCAGCTCTGCCTCGGCTTCAGTTGCTAAGTTCTTAAGGGTGTTGCAGTTGCGGTTGCGTTGGACAATGACGGCGGGGTACCAGCTCCGTCATGATGGAGGAGGGCGGCGGTGGATTGGGCGCTATGGGGTGGAGGACGGAGGAGGCTGGGTTATCGCGGCTAGTGGAGAGGGTGTTTTGGCACCCACGGAGTATGAATGGGGAAACGGAGGGAGGGGGAACTAAGGGGGAACAACGTTTTGGTTTGGGACGCGCTTGTTTGAAATTTGGGGAAATTTACAAACTTTGCCCCCATCTAAAATTTCGGACATATTGCGGGTTGGCAGCAGGACAGTAATCTCAGGTGTCCCAAATGGTTGGCGGGATAGATTTCGGCCGAGCGCATGGGTGTTTAGGCACCCATGGCGTATGAATGCTTCTCGGACGCAGTTGAGACTGGCGTCTTGGTGAAGTTACAAACCTACCCCGTTTTAGACCTTTGGACACCAGGCTGATAGGCTACACGGGCCAGAGTCAGGACAGTAATTTCCTACCACCAAACATTAGTCTCGCCCGGTTTTGGCTGACCAGAGGCCTATTTGGTGCTTCGTTCAATATTTGGGAGCAAAAGCATTATTGTTTTCGGTTCTCTTGAATTGAAATTTCAGGATTTGTCAAACTTGACAAATCTTTACTCTTGAAAATCCTAAAGCTACGATTATTTTGTAATGGAGGGGGTACATTTGAATATAAATTTTACACAAGTATATATTAAAAAATATGCAACATACCTTAGTTCATGCATGGTTCCAGATATAATCTCCTTAGTTGCAAAAAAAAATAGTTAGACATGCGTATGAATATATAGCATGTTCAAACGCACAACAAAGATTGATGCCCCCTTTTAGATCTGATTTAGAAATGCCATTATCTCGGGTTCAAATAGATGAATGCACTTCCTATGAATTCGAATCTTAAAAAAACCCTTTATGTTGAAGTCAACATGTATTCTATTTCGTAGCTAGCAATCTGGAATGTATCCATGTAAGTGACAAATGTATAAAGTGCTTCACACTAACAACATGGAGTGCACTAATTAATGTTTATATATGAATTGCAAAAGCAATGCATTGCTTGTATTTCAAACCGCTCTCACTCTATGGATCGATAATATGAAATAAACACATGCACATGCTAGAATTCAATAGAGTATGGGTGTCTAATAGACCAATTTTCGTTCATATGCAAATTGCAAAATTCATGATCTCATCCAAAAATAATAATACCATTTATATTTTAATTTAATGCATAGAACCGCCTTTAACACGTAGATGCACTATGTCTCGGCCCGTTCTCACAAACGCGCTATATATCTCTCTATCTAACTCATAAGTGCACACACTTTATATGCATTGGCATTTCTCTTTCACGCATGCTCACAATCTCTCCCGGGGTGTCGGGGTGTCTCACGCACACGCTCTCTCTATATCTCTCTCTCTCTGACTACTATGTACCACTCTTTTCACTAATCTCAGTTGGAAAACACTATTTCTCTCACATGCATATATACACACGCACGGTCTCTACTAGCCCTCTATATGCACATATATGTGCCTACGTGTCTCCTGCATGCACATTATCTTTAGGCCTCTCTCGCACACATTGCCCTCCCCACGGACACACCTCTCTCTTAGTAGTTGGCAGGTAGGATATCCCTGACTGTTAGGCTGGATGGTAATACGAGGCAAAGTTTTACCCTAGTTAGGACCCTTGCAGTTGAGGAAAAAGTCTACTCTCGGTACTGTATATTACTAATACGGGTGTGTACAAAGTACAGGTGAATACCAGGCATTGTGCGTGTGTGTGTATACTATCGACGAACTAGCCCCCAGGATTCTGTAACATACTCAGGGCCTAGGGTTACAAATCATATCACTATAAAAAAGACACATTTGTGACATTTTGGGCCAAACAAAATTTTTTTCTGTCATACTTATGACACTTCTATGACGATAATTGTGACAAAACCCGGTATCATCATAGATGTGGTGGACTCCTAATTCTATGACAAAAAATCATGACAGAAAATGGGCTTTTCGTCCTGGGCGGGCTGGAGACGCAGCTGCATGACATTCTTTGGGCCGTCCATGACGGAAAAAACCATGGTAGAAGCGAGGGCGAGGAAAATTTCGGCGACTTCCCGGTTACGGTGGGTGGTCGGGGGCCGAGCAATGCGCGTTTCTCTCATACACGTATGTGCGTGTGTGCGAGGCGTTGGGCTCTAGCTGAACCCGAGCGAGGCGTTGGGCTCTAACTGAACCCGAGCGATTGCACTGCAGGCTACGCGTTACTAACCCCGAGCGATCGATCGATGGCTGTTAACTGAACCCGGTCGAGTGATTCCTTCGCTACTGCTGCTAACTGAAGCCAATCGATGCTGCCTCTGGATGAATAGTGAGCGTTGCGGGGGGGAGGGGGGTTCAATGAATAGTGAGCAGTGGGGGTGGATGAATAGGACCCCATGGTGTTACCTCTGGATGAACAGGACCCCGATCGATCGAGCTGGTTGGGGCTGGATGAACAGGACCCCGTGGAGGGCTGGATGAACAGGACGACCCCGTGGAGGGCTGGATGAACAGTAGATGGTGGAGGGGCGGATGAATAGTAGCCCTTGGAGGGGTGGTTGAACAGGAGCCTGTGGAGAGGGGTGGTTGAACAGTAGCCGGTGGAGTAGCGTGCGGTGGAGGTTGGATGAACAGGAGCCCGTGGATGAACAGTCGCAGGTGGAGGCTGGAGGAGGTCGATGGTGGATGAACAGTAGCCTGTGGAGGCTGGAAGAGGTTAATGGTGGAGATGAATAGTATCCCGTGGAGTCCCGTTTTGCGGTACGCCACGCCCCTCCCGATGAACAGGACCCCCCCATTTCGACCGTAAAGCTCCAACACAAGTCCATTCCCTCCGTTTTGTGGTAAGCCACACCCCTCCCGATCAACAGGACCCCGCTTCGACCATAGGAGGTCCAACACAAGTCTATTTCCTTCATTTTGCGGTACACCAGACCCCTCCCGATGAACAGGATCCCGTTTCGAACGTGGCCGGTTGAGCACAAGGCCCTTTTCTCCGTTCTACGGTACGCTGGGCCTCGTTTCCATCGCCTGTTCCATCCAAGCCGCTTGGCTCCCACGAATTCCGTTGCCTCCCGATGAACACGACGCATTTCGTTGCCTCCCCATGAACACGACGACAATGCAGTTTCTCCATTCCGACCCAGCCATGTACACGAGCCCTGGCCGTACGTATGCGCGATTAGGCATTCGTGACCCCGCCAATATGTACGTACGTGGCCGTACTTTCTTTCTTGCACACTGGTCATTGTACATACGTGTACATGCTACGTGCGCGCCTCTATTACGACACATGCGCGCATCTACATCCACCAGTATGAACGTACACGTTCGCGACCAGAATGACAACGCTACGTACGCTTCGACCAGGTGGGTCCCGACTGTCAGGCACTTCCTTGCCTGTGAAGATTTAGCTGGTGGGTCCCAGCAGTCAGGGGGGCAAATCATTTTTTTTGCCCGGACACACTTCCTTGAGTGCAAAGATGAAGCTGGTGGGTCTCAGCAGTCAGGGGGCCGAATCATTTTTTTTCGGACGCACTTCCTTGCGTGCAAAGATGTAGCTGGTGGGTCCCAGCAGTCAGGGGGGAAGCGTTTTTTCACAAAATATGGTGGCCCATCCGGTGGGTCCCTGCTGTCAGGTGGAGGAATAATAATTTTGCACGTAATAAGGAGGCACTTCCTTGCGGCCGCCGTGGACCCAGATGTCAGCCTCTCCGCGTCCAGTACTCTTCCGATGGAAGTCGTTCCTTGACCACGTTGACCACGACGCGTGGAGAGCACCAGGGCGGTGGACGACGGCAAGGCCTAGGAAGGGGACAACTCGGAGCCAAGGAAGATGTGGCAGTGGAAGCCCGCGCGGAGAGGAGTACGAGGGTTCACTGGTTCGACTGCAGTGTGAGGCTGCCGTCGCTGTAGGGCCTAGCCAGCGGTGGGAATAGTAGGGGGCGGTGAGGCCTCTGCGGCAGCACGGCCAGCCATGGGAGGCAGGATCATGCGGCACGATCAACGCTGCTTTGGGCGGCTAGAGCAAGAAGACCAGGGGTTGAAGAAGCACTACGGTTGTTGGATGGACATCGTACGGTCACTGGAGCTAGAATCGTTCATATTGACTAAGTTGACAAAACCCTCGGTCCCCTTCAATTTAGTAGGCCCACAAGTCAGCCTCCCACCAAGGTGTCCCAGCTAGTAGGGGGAGTATTCATTCTTTTGTGCGTAATAAGGAGGCACTTCCGGTGGGTCCGAGCTGACAGCGGGGGAACGTTTTTTCGTGAAATATGGTGGGTCCACAAGTCAACCACCAAATCTGTCAGGTCCCAGTTGTCATCGGAAGGAATAGTTTTTTTCACATAACAAGGAGGCACTTCCTTCCATGCGAAGATATAGCCGATGGGTCCCAGCTGATAGGGGGAGGAAACAACTTAATAAGGAGGAACTTTCCTTGCGTGCGACCATGGACCTCATGGGTCCCAGCCGTCAGGCTCTCACGTACAATCCTCTTCTGATGACTCTAGTTTGTTGACAACATTGCGCCGAGCGCAGCTAGGCGGTGGACGACGGCGAGGCCCAGACTGGAACGACCCAGAGATGGGGAAGACGCGGCAGTGGAGTCGCAGACGGAGAGGAGTGGGAAACTTGACTGGTTCAGGTGCGGGGTGGGCCTACACTCGACAAAGAATAATAGGAGGTGCAGAGTGGAGGGATGGCCTGGCCGTCGGCGGGGTAGCGTTTTGCTGTGAGGCACGCAAAACAACGTCGCTGGACGCCTGAGGCTAGAGCAGGTGATCCCGGCAGCGCTAGGGGAAGAAGACGAGAGATTGAAGAAGAATGCCGGTCATTGGATGTAAATCCAACGCCTTGCTTAGGCTTCGACCTACTGGCCCACATGTCAGCCAGTCCATTTGGTGGGCTGGGTGAAAGAATGATGTAGCATCTATGCAGCCCATTTATATATATGGTAGAATTTAAAGCCCATTTGCATTTTTCTCGAAATCCGCGACTTGCTGGGCTGGGTGAAAATATCATGTTGGGCTGGATGGAGAAATGTTATAAAAACATAAACACATGATTGCACGTCTATTACTGCATTGGTCAGTATAATCTTTGCAACCTTATGTACGCAATCACTAGGAGTTAACTTGCCAAGTTATATATAAACAATTATTATTATTATCTTGTAAGAACTTTCAATTTACGAAATAAAATATCATTTTAATTTGATGAGTTAATAGGACATGGGGTATTATTATTTTTTAGGCTAGACGTGGGACATTTGAGTTGGTTCTAGGGAAATGTACTAAGAGAAAACTCAGTTTACATCGAAAAAGAAAGAGAAAGAACTGAGTTGTGCGTCGTCTTGAAAAAACAAACATAACTTGGGCTGCTGATGTTATAGACAAGCTAGGTTGGGAGGCCCAGAGGCCGCTAGATCCAAAAAATGTTGAAACATGTTGTGGGCTGCCCATGTTAAAAAAATGAGACCAACCCAAGGGCTAACTGTCGGTGTCAAAACCGGCGGATCTCGGGTAGGGGGTCCCGAACTGTGCGTCTAGGAGGATGGTAACAGGAGACAAGGGACACGATGTTTTACCCAGGTTCGAGCCCCTTGATGGAGGTAAAACCCTACGTCCTGCTTGATTGATATTGATATTGTGGATGTTTACAAGAGTGGATCTACCACGAGATCAGGGAGGCTAAACCCTAGAAGCTAGCCTATGGTATGATTGTAATGGTTGTTGTTGTTGTGTCCTACGGACTAGAGCCATCCGGTTTATATAGACACCGGAGAGGGCTAGGGTTACATAGATTTGGTTACAATGGTAGGAGATCTACATATCCGTATCGCCAAGCTTGCCTTCCACGCCAAGGAAAGTCCCATCCGGACACGGGGCGAAGTCTTCAATCTTGTATCTTCATAGTCTTGGAGTCCGGTTGATGATGATAGTCCGGTTGATGATAGTTCGGCTGATGATGGTAGTCCGGCTATCCGGACACCCCCTAATCCAGGACTCCCTCAGTAGCCCCTGAACCAGGCTTCACTGACGATAAGTCCGGTGCGTATATTGCTTGGCATTGCAAGGCGGGTTCCTCCTCCGAATGATAGAAGATTGTGAACACCAGGATAGTGTCCGGCTCTGCAAAATAAATTCCACATTCCACCATAGAGAGAATAATATATACACAAGTTCAATCTGCTGACGTTTTTTGTGGCATGACGTCACAGCACTACCAAGCCATTACTTGAATCGTTTTTTACTCTACCACCTCAGCGCATTTAGTGAAGCGGTTTCCTTGGCACGTCTTGTCGAAGCAGATATCGTGTTCCCCCTTAATCCGGGATTCTCATCAATACGGACGTGGGTAACCCAACCGCGCCATTGATGGTGACACTTGGGGGATAAGCGAGTTTTACCAGGCCGGTGGGGGACGCGTAGACTTCGCCCGCCCATATAAGGGATAAGGATTCACCTTTTCACCTACGCCTTCTTCCTCCATTTTGCTTATCCATCTCCGCGCACTCGAGCTCCAGCGCCCAAGCCCGCACATCTCGTCTCAACCTTCCCCAGTCATGTCTGGAGCGGGAGGAAAGGGGATGACCTCCTCCGTTACGGAGGAGCACATCGAAAGACTGCGCAGCGCCGGCTACCTATCCGGCGACATCGCGCATCGGCTGCCCGACGAGGGGCAGCTCATCCCCACCCCCAGGCCTCATGAGAGGGTCGTTTTTCTTCCCCACTTCCTCCGCGGACTATGCTTTCCGCTTCATCCCTTTGTCCGGGGGCTCATGTTCTACTATGGCCTGGATTTCCATGATCTGGCGCCGAACTTCATCCTCAACATCTCGGTGTTTATCGTCGTATGCGAGGCCTTCCTCTGCATCCAGCCCCACTTCGGCTTGTGGCTCAAGACCTTCAATGTCAAGCCGAAGGTAGTGAAGGGCACTCAAGCGGAGTGCGGAGGGGCCATGTTGGGCAAGATGCCCAATGTCCTTTGGTTCAAAGGGGCCTTCGTGGAATCCGTCAAGGGGTGGCAATCGGGGTGGTTCTATATCACCGAGCCGCGCGACCCTAAGTGGGCGGCAGCCCCCGAGTTCAGATCTGGTATCCCCACGCAGCTCACCTCCTGGAAAGAGAAGGGCTTGCTGTGGGGTAGTTCGGAGGAGGTGACGGGACTCCAAGCCTGTATCCAGAAGCTGGTGAAGAAGCTCAGGCTGGTTAACATGGTCCAAGTCATGCTCGTCCGCCGGATTCTCCCATGCCAAGAGCGGGCATTCAATCTGTGGGAGTTCAATCCGGAACAGCACCAGGCGCTGAGTGGGCTCTTTGACACGACGTACAAATGCGCCTGGAGGGTGCTGTTTAAGGGCGCCGAAGCCCCCGCATCCGCGACTGAAGATCGCGGATTTCGCTCGCAGCGCCAAGCCGACGAGGTAAGTGATTCTACCCCTTTACGGGACACTTGCTTTTCATAGTTTGACTCTATGCGGGTTTTAATTTCCCCTTTTCCTTTGGCAGGACTAGATGAGGAAGGCGGAGCAGATTATCTGCCCGGCTCTTATGCCAGAAAACCCAGTAGACGCCCGTCTAGCAAGGCTGCTGGTTCCGGCACCGCACGTGGTGCGGGAGAAGAAGGCCAAGAAGGAGGCCACGGGTGCTCGAAAGAGTTCCCGTTTTCAGGTGTCCGACGACTCTGGGGCGGACTCCTCCCCCGAAAATGAGGAGGAGAAAGAGGACTCTCTCCCAGAGGAGGAAGAGAGGAAGAGAAAGGCTTCCCCAACAGGGGAGGCCGAAGGGTCCAAGAGGGGAAGGACTATTCCCCCGGACAGCTCCGCCAACATCAACGTTGGCGAGGAAGAATGGCCTTCAAGGGCCAGGCCTCCAGCGAGATTGTAAGTATCCGGATTCCTGAGTGATTTATAATTTCTTTTTCAGTGTCACATAGTGTCATTCTAATGCCGCATGCTGCCTGTAGTCCGGCCAATGATGATCTCCCCGCTTCATCGAGCGGGTCGTTGGCTTCGTTAGATGTAGATTCCATCCCGACCACCTCCACCCCTCGCGACACCGAGGATGCCGAGGTGGGATCCCAAGAAGGGACCCATCAGGGGGAGGCTCCGGAGGCGCCACAAGGCGTCCTCCCGGACTTTGCGCCGGACTCCATATCAGAACCCGCAGTGGTTCCCGAGTCCGGCCGGCGGCCCCTTCGCACGAAGGGCAAGACTATGACGTCGACGGCTTCCGTCCAACCGGAGGCGTCGGACAATTTGTTGGAGGCGCTCCAGAGCGCTTCCATCGAGGAAGAACACCGCACTATTATGAGTGCGGTGATTCAGAAGGTACAGCTCGCCAAGAGCAGGCTGACCGAAGCCTGCAGTAGCCCTCTATCTGGCTTTGAGGTAAGAAGTTAAAAATATGCAATGTAATACCGCATAGACAGTAGCCCCTGATGCTCGGTTCGGTGTTCGGAAAGAAAAACCGGACTGAGGATCTGAAAAAAAAGAAGATATACGCAGGGTTGCTAAAAAATTATGTCAATATGGGTTGCAGGCTGCGCTGCTGACCTCTGCCACACTGACTGCGGAGGTCGGTGCTTTGAAGCAGGAGCTCGAGCGGTCCGAGGAAGAGCTCGGCCGCGCTAAGAAGCAGCTCCAGGACAAAGAAGGTGAGTAACACCTCTTTGAACTTGTACCTTACAGAAAAGGATTTAGGTTGCAAAAAAAAATAACAAGGATAACATGGGTACTGCAGGGGCCACGAACGAGGTGGCGACCCTGAAGGAGGCCGTGTCCGCGGTCGAACACAATGCGGCCGCGGAACGGGCAGAGCGAGAAAAGCAGGACGCGCAGGTGGCGGTGGTTCGGCAAGAGCTCCAGGCTCTCATGGAAAAGCATGAGAGTTTGGAGCGTGACTCAAAGACTCGAGAGTCTGAGCTTGCCTCGTCTCTCGAAAGTGCCAAAACTGCCAAGGCTGATGCCCATAAGTCCCTTCAGGAGATTGAGTTGGTGAGGAAGATAGCGGTGGGTAAGGCATTTTTCATGCAAAGCAAGCATGTGAATGTAAATTACGTGTTACTTACCCGAATTCGGAGCTCTCCAGGGGCGTTTGCAGATCTGCCTCGCAGCGTGTCTGATGCCGCCGCATTCTATCGAGTCGAGGAGGGGAGCTCAACGGAGAAGGTCTTCTGGTCTCAGTATGCTGAGGCCGGCCATCCGGTGCCCCCTAGCGACCAGCTGAAGCAGCTGGTCGAGCTCCACAAGGTGGCCGAGTAGGCCATGAAGGGCCTCATAGTCCGGCTGTGGCCTGGAGAGGCCATGCCTGGGAGCTACTTCGGCCTCGTGCGACGGTTGGTGGATGCGTGCCCCTGGGTGGAGGTTATCAAGCGCTCCGCCTGTATTAAAGGTGCTCGTCGGGCCCTTGCCCGCGCAAAGGTGCATTGGGGCAAGCTGGATGCGGAGAAGCTAATCACTGACGCGCCACCAGCGGGCAAGGAATATCGTACGCCCGAAATGTACTATAGGACTGTCCTGAAGGGTGCCCGCAAGATTGCGGATGAGTGCCCCAGGGATGTAATTATTGAGTAAATTCGCAATGTGTTATCCTGTGCGCTGAAAACTTTGTTCATATGCGCTAAGCAACGCTTTGTTAATTTAAAATATTACCTTCTGTGCGGCCGTTTATTAAATCTGAGAGATGGCAAGTCGTCGGCTTCAGCCCCCATGCCACGAGTGCTGGGGTGTTCGGGATAAACTTGAGCACTCTTGTTCCCATTTTTGGGTCCATCTAGGGAGGCGCTCAACACAATGAACAAGGCAACCGGACTTATAGTGCTTGAACACTCTCACTTAGCCATAGAATTCTATAATTTTAAATTTCGGCGAAGCCCCTAGTATTCGGAAGACCGAATTAGGGGCGCTATCCACGCCTTCGTCGGACATTATCCGGAACTTCGCTCGAAGCGGCGTAGGTCTTTAAGGACCCGAAAGGACCTCTCGAACAGCGACCAGTCTCTCGCCTTATCATGACGGTCAGTTTTAGCTTTCTCCACTGAGGCGTTAACCCGGCTCAACCGGGGCGCAATCGCAGTGGTTCTCCCAGTGCTACCTTAGCCGATAGAACGGAACGTAAGGTGCCAAACATGGGAGCCGGGCAAACCCAACTATTGACCCAAGACATGATTCGGAGCCGATTCATATAATGCTATAAGTTCGGGGTGCCGCACTTGTGAAAGTGTTCGGACTATCACACCATAATGCGGGGAACATAAGCCCCTGGTGTATTTGGCCGTACCAAAATGTACGGATGCAACATGTCGTAAATGAACATATATATATATAAGGTAATGCAATTATGGGCAAAAACTGCTGCATTTTATTCGAGAAGATCTGCTATGAGTGCGGAATGATACAAATAGTGCGGAAATCAAGGGATTGGACGAATTAAAGGCGTCTCCCTCCAGGGGTAGGCCGCGGAATGGTGTATTTAACAAATTTAATGCTCGTAATGGAGACCACCAGAGTGTTCGTCGCGGCCTTTGTCCCTCCCTGGCTATTGCATCATGAGTTCGGCAGGTTCGCTGCCGGACAGAGTTCTGTATAAAAAAGAGAGAAATAAAAGATAAAAAGAGCGACACACTTGGGAGCCCCTGGTGTGGTCGAACCGCACTCTGGGTCTGTTGTGGTTGTGCCTCTCCCCCTATGCCCATGGTATCTCCAGGGCGTAATTATGTACACGGAGAGTTTGTCTTACAATTGTGCGAGGGCTGGGGTTGAGGCCGCATTGCTACGCGTGCTCGGAACGTGCCACGTGGTCTTGGTTGATGTTGCTCCGGGCGCGTTTGGCCGTGTCCGGTCGTTTAACGACCGGACTCGAAAATTGCCTTAAAAGGCTGCTCTGTACTTCTGCCGCGAGAGCCGCTGTATGTTCCTCCGTTCGGAGGGAGCATTCCATGTTTCCATTGACCGTGATGACTCCACGAGGGCCTGGCATCTTGAGCTTAAGGTATGCATAATGCGGCACAGCGTTGAATTTTGCGAACGCGGTTCGTCCGAGCAGAGCGTGATAGCCACTGCGGAACGGGACTATGTCGAAGATTAACTCCTCGCTTTGGAAATTATCCGGGGATCCGAAGACCACTTCCAGTGTGACTGAGCCTGTACAACTGGCCTCGACACCTGGTATGACGCCTTTGAAGGTTGTCTTTGTAGGTTTAATCCTTGAAGGGTCTATGCCCATCTTACGCACTGTATCCTGATAAAGCAGGTTCAGGCTACTGCCGGCGTCCATCAGGACTCTTGTGAGGTGAAATCCATCGACGATTGGGTCTAAAACCAATGCGGCGAATCCGCCATGGCGGATACTGGTCGGATGGTCTCTTCGATCGAAAGTGATCGGGCAAGAGGACCATGGGTTGAATTTTGGGGCGACTGGCTCCATCGCGTATATGTCCCTTAGTGCACGCTTCCGCTCCCTCTTGGGAATATGCATTGCGTATATCATGTTTACCGTCCGAACTTGAGGGGGGAATCCCTTTTGTCCTCTGTTGTTCGGCGGCCGGGTCTCTTCCTCGTCATCACTGTGTAGCCCCTTGTCATTGTTTTCGGCGATTAATTTGCCTGCCTGCTTGAATACCCAACAATCTCTGTTGGTGTGGTTAGCTGGCTTTTCAGGGGTTCCATGTATTTGACAAGAGCGCTCGAGTATTCGGTCCAAATTGGACGGGCCCGGAGTGGCTCTTTTGAATGGCTTCTTCCGTTGACCGGGCTTGGAGCCTCGGAATCCGGCGTTGACTGCCGTATCCTCATTGCTGTCGCCGTTAATGCGGCGTTTGTTTTTGTTTCGACGCAACCTGCCATTGCGGTCCTTGGTATCCGGATTGCCAGCGTTTTTGCTGAGGTTGTTGCTGCGAGCTAGCCAGCTATCCTCTCCCGCACAGAAGCGGGTCATGAGTGATGTGAGGGCTGCCATGGATTTCGGCTTTTCCTATCCTAGGTGCCGGGCCAGCCACTCATCGTGGATGTTATGTTTGAAGGCCGCGAGGGCCTCTGCATCCGGACAGTCGACGATTTGATTTTTCTTTGTTAAGAACCGTGTCCAGAATTGCCTGGCCGATTCGTCTGGCTGCTGGATTATGTGGCTTAGGTCATCTGCGTCCGGTGGTCGCACATACGTGCCCTAGAAGTTGTCGAGGAATGCGGCTTCCAGGTCTTCCCAGCATCCAATTGACTCTGCGGGCAGGTTGTTAAGCCAATGCCGAGCTGGTCCTCTAAGCTTGAGCGGGAGATATTTGATGGCGTGAAGATCGTCACCGCAGGCCATATGTATATGGAGGAGATAATCCTCAATCCAAACCGCGGGGTCTGTTGTGCCATCATAGGATTCGATATTAACGGGTTTAAACCCTTCAGGGATTTGATGATCCATTACTTCGTCAGTGAAGCATAGTGGGTGTGCGGCGCCTCTGTATTGGGCAATATCGCGACGTAGCTCGATAGAGCGTTGTCTGCTGTGTTCGGTCTGGCCAGAGTAGTTGTATCCGGCGCGACGGTATTCGTCGTGGGTCTTGGGGCGCCCACGTGATCCATAGATAGATCTGGATTGTCTTGCCTTGTCCTCATATATATCCCACAAGTCCGGCGCGTTCCCCCGTGGCTTCATGCTTTTTGAGCGATGCCGGGGTACGGTTTTGGTGGAGGGCTTGCATGCCTCTCTGTCGCAGCCACGAGGTGGTCGGTCTGCCGTATTGTGCGCTGGTGATGCAGGTTTGTGTGCTTCCTCCTCTAGTTGGGGGAGCAACTTGCGTTTTGGGTAAATTTTGGAGGGGCGTTCGAGTTCATACTCTTCGGCCATGAGGACCTCGGTCCATCTGTCAGCCAGTAGGTTTTGATCAGCTTGAAGCTGTTGCTGCTTTTTCTTTAGGCTGTTTGCCGTGGCCATTAGCCTGCTTCTGAAACGCTCTTGTTCGACGGGATCCTCAGGCACAACGAATTCGTCGTCGTCGAGGCTTGCCTCGTCTCCGAAGGGAGGTAAGTAATTATCATCCTCGACCTCTTCGTCTGCCGCCCTCTCGTGAGGGCTTGCTTCTGCCTCCTTCTGCGCTGGATCGTGCTGGAGGGGGTTGCCTTCGGCACTTTCTGGGGTGTTATTATCTCCTATGCTGGAATCTCTATTCTTGCTGTGGCGGGATTTAGAGCGGCGCCGCTGATGTCGGCGCTTGGGCTGTTTCTTTAAGGATTCGGCCTGCGTTGCTTCTTCGCCGTCCCCATCTTTTGGGGTGTCCACCATATATATGTCGTATGATGAGGTGGTCTTCCAGTGTCCTGTAGGCACAGGTTCTTGATAGTCTCCGGTATCGTCGTCCATACCGTCGATGTCTTCGGAGTCGTAGTCGAGTATGTCGGTTAGATCGTCTATGGTGGCTACGAAGTGGGTGGTGGGTGGGCCTTGAATTTCTTCGTCGTCCGCATCCCAACCATCCTGGCCGTAGTTCGGCCAGGGCTCTCCGGATAGCGAGAGATGCTTCAGCGAATTTAAGATATCGTCGAAGGGTGAGTGCTGAAAGATGTCCGCAGCGGTGAATTCCATGATCAGCGCCCAGCCGGATTCGACTGGCAGGGGCGCAGGAGGTTTGGAGTCTGGCAGAGAGTCCGGCACCTCGGAGTCATGAGCTTTATGCGGGACAAGGTAAGTGTTCGGCTCCATCGTCGTAGAAGTTGCAGCTCCCGAGGCGGTGTCCAGCCATCCGTCCTCGATCTGAGCGATCGGCTCCAGACTATGGGTCGGAGCGGATTCGTATGCGGCCTCCAAGGTGCTGTCCGGCCACAGAGTTAGGTCGTGCCCATCGTGACAGCGCGGCACGCTCGGCTGTGGCTCAGATCCATCGAAGATCAAGTCCCCGCGGATATCGGCCGTGAAGTTTAGGCTTCCAAACCTGACCTGACGGCCAGGGGCATAGCTTTCGATCTGCTCCAGATGGCCAAGTGAGTTGGCCCGCAGTACGAAGCCGCCGAATACGAAGATCTGTCCGGGGAGAAAAGTCTTGCCCAGGACTGCGTCGTTATCGATTGAAGAGGCCATCAAGCCTATCGGTGACGACACAGAGGAACTCTCAATGAAAGCACCAATGTCGGTGTCATAACCGACGGATCTCGGGTAGGGGGTCCCGAACTATGCGTCTAGGCGAATGGTAACAGGAGACAAGGGACACGATGTTTTACCCAGGTTCGGGCCCTCTTGATGGAGGTAAAACCCTACGTCCTGCTTGATTGATATTGATATTGTGGATGTTTACAAGAGTGGATCTACCACGACATCAAGGAGGCTAAACCCTAGAAGCTAGCCTATGGTATGATTGTAATGGTTGTTGTTGTTGTGTCCTATGGACTAGAGCCATCCGGTTTATATAGACACCGGAGAGGGCTAGGGTTACATAGTCGGTTACAATGGTAGGAGATCTACATATCCGTATCGCCAAGCTTGCCTTCCACGCCAAGGAAAGTCCCATCCGGACATGGGGCGAAGTCTTCAATCTTGTATCTTCATAGTCTTAGAGTCCGGTCGATGATGATAGTCCGGCCGATGATAGTTCGGCTGATGATGGTAGTCCGGCTATCCGGACACCCCCTAATCCAGGACTCCCTCACTAACCCTCATTGGCATTTTTTTATAGGAGAAACTCCACGAGCACCAAACGTCCAAGCCGGGACTTGAACTCGGGTGGGCTGGCAGCAACCTTAAGATGCCCAGCCAATGGGTCGACGGCCCGTCCTCGTGGGCTGCCCATGTTAAACAAAAAAACCTAGGTCATGGACCTAGTAGGCCCGGGACTATCAGCCTCTCGACAAACAGTTGTCTCCCGATTCCTATTATTTTGCTGACCATGTTGGGAACAACAGATGGCGGCGCCATGGAGACAACACCAAAGTGGAGGACGAAGTCGAGACTGTGGACTGAACAAACCAGAGTGGGGGAAGATGCATGCGGAGGGGAGTATGAGGGTTGACTTGTTCGGATGGAGGGTGGCCGGTGAAGCTCCTTGGTATCATTGTCTTCTTTCACGTTGGCATAGCAGGGGTTGATGATGGTCTTGGCGAGGTCAACCATAGAGTCCTTCTCCTGCCCATTGCCGATGATCTTGTATTGCTTCTGGATGTCGACAAGCTTGCTGCACCAGATGGCCGAATCATCACGTTCTTTCTTCTATCCACCGTAGTGAAGGTGCAGTCGGCGCTGCCGATGAAACATGCGAATGCTCCAGAACATCTGATGGCCCTACAGCAGTGGTAGACGAGAACATCATCCCGCATGCATACCTGGGTGACCACGATCTGCTGGTCCCTGTCAGGAGATGAATGGATGGGCACAAGGTTCCTGTGACCTTGTGCTTTCTCGTCCTGTAGGTACTGCTTGAACTCTGTGAGGCAAAGCTTCACCGAGTTTGGTCATTGGTGTACATCACATTCAACTTGGTGCCTCCATGGGACCGAACGGAGAACTCAAAGGTGAACTCCTTGATGAAGTCCATATCCAGCAGGCTCACCCCTCGGATCGCCATTGGAGTCTCTTCAAGTGAACGAGTGAGTAGGCGACAACAGCAGTTCGTTTTTCAGCTCTTGGGGAACTAGATTCAGCAGTAAACTGAGTGTGTATAGGCGACAATAGTTACGAACCCTCCCTCACCCACTGCACGCCCTACAGAATATGCACCCTCGGCGCATTCAAATGCCTCCATTAAGAAACCTATTCCGTCGACACACGTCGGTTCACGAGCGAGTCTGTATTGGTATTGTAATGACAAGTGTTAGTGGTCAGTTTACTTAAATTTAATTAGCTTTAATTAAAATGTATTCTTAAAACAAGCAATGCATTGGCTCGTTCTATCAGTGCCACAAGATCAACATGCACACAATTATAATTATTATTCTCAGGACGCACATGATCAGCACATTTGCCACACTTTCACACAGACAATACTACCAAGTTTGAACAGTTTGTTATGGTTGTTGTCCTCTGCATCATCATGCCGTGTTCCCAGCTTGCAAGATTCAGAACCAACAAATAAGATTCAAATAATAGGTACAACAAAGATGCCTACACATCTCATTGATTCCCAGCTTCCAAGATCAGAACCAACAAATAAGATTCAAATAATAAGTACAACAAAGATGCCTACACATCTCATTGACTCCCAGCTTGCAAGATTCAGAACCAACCTAAGAACTTGGCGAATGCTCTTGACCATCACAACATCAGTAGTAGAGTATTCATGTTTGCACAGATAAGAAAGAGCATGGATTTAGGACTCTAGTAGCCGTAGAGATGGTTGTACAAACATTGGCCTTTTCTTTTGGCCACCAATTTTATCTATGTTCGTGATGCGTCAATCTTTGACGCATCGCTTGAAATTACTATAATAGTGGCACTAGTTGAAGCAAACTTTATTTCCAAAACGAGAAAAGATTGCGATAGAATAGCTTTATTTAAAAAATACAATGTTGGCACAACATGACAAAGCACAATCATGTTGATAAAGGACAATACTGACCGGTGTGAGGGTCCCTATGCTGCCACGACTCGATCTGGTGAACCTGTAACTCCACTCGGATGAGGTCAACCTCCAGCTCCATGTTTCAATTCATGCGCCTTTTTCTGTAGTTCACCTGAAATGAGGCAAAGATTGCATCATTCAGCTAGCAAGAAGTACTTGCTCTCGTGAGCTGGTAGGTTCTTCTTTAGTAGTTGCACTAAAATTGAGCAACATTTAGGTTGGCTGCCCTACTTATGTAAGGTGCAACTATAATTTTCTTATTCTTTTGTGTAGTTCCACTAAAATAAAGTGCCATTGTGGTGACGACTCATCATGCAAAGGCTAATAAAATGTTGCACGAGATTACCAACATAATTTGATGGAGATTTTGGGAACTCCAGTCACCATTTTGTGCAGTTCCACCAAAATTGAGAGATGTTGCCCATGTGACATTTTAGTTGAACTGCACAAGACACTCATTCCAAAAAAGTGTTTTGTGCAGTTCACCAAAAGGTCAGAGTAGTAACAAGGTGAAATGGATATCCCTATCCGCATAAAGAGATAGAAAGTAAACAATTGTTGGTCAATAAGAATATACGAAACATACTCGAAATGAAAAGAAGCATCTTAATTATGTTCATGGCAATCACGCAAGGACAACAGAAATTTTAAAACGTAAGTAATGCTTCATGTTATCGGAAGCATTACGATCAACTATGACATTCGTCAAATATGGGATTATTTTAATTGTGGCATTGCTTGTTTACCAGATACAGTAAATCAACAGCAGCTAAAGGGTTGGTTTAAGGGCATGGGACCATGGGGACACCAGGTCACTCAACAGCGTAAATAAGCAACTTACTTATCATACTTGGGAAAACAACAGGAGTACCATTTGTTAACATAGTTTAATTATCACTGGAGGTAATAGATTAACAATAACACTGGTTAGACATGTCCTTAAGGTAACAGTGTGATCGCTTCATTTTACATCCGCCTTTACATTAGCAACACCAAAAGGTTGGTATAAGGACATGCGACAGTGGACGCATCAGCACAATGTACCTACAAAGAGGCATAAAGTGGTGATGCTGAGTTTGTTCATGCTCTGTGAGGGCAACAAATCTAATCCTAGAGAACTTTTACTATGTGAGGGCAGCAAATCTAATCCTGGAGAACTTTTACTATGTGAGGGCAGAAAATCTAATCCTGGAGACCTTTTACTATGTGAGGGCATAAAATCTAATCCTGGAGACCTTTTACAATGTGAGGGAAGCAAATCTATTCCTGGACATACTCTGTTGACTTGTCCACCAGCCGCCACTTTCTATCCATTTTTCAACCAATAATAGATCTGTTCCTTATCTAGTTTGTACTGAGTTTTCCCATTATTTCCCTTTTCAACCAAGAGACCGGTTGGGTACCCGGTCTCTACTACTTTCCCCACTTATTTCCTCTTTGAATCAAATCCTAGATTCACTAGAAGAACACCTGTGCGTTGCAATGGGGCCACATTAACTTTAAGAGTTCAATATTACGACATTGGCGACCTTTTTTACCATCAAATCCTCACACACACACACACTCCCTCCCTCTTTCTCACTCTCTATCCTCCTCTCCCTCTCTCTAACACACACATATCCATCTTATTGGGTACGGGACCATAATTCATCTATTTCACACACACACGCTAGTGCATAACAATATGGATTATGTGTATTATATTTGCCACCAGAACTGAGGGAATTAATTTCATGTAAATCGTTTAGCCACAGCTGCAAAAATACGCGAAGGAGGTGGCCCGGGTCGGCGTCGGCACCGTCCGGCGCGGGCCATGGGCCCGCTTCCAACTGCACGTGCAATGCACGTCTTCACAAATATTATAACCAGATGAGAGAAATCACATACTAACAAGATGTTGCAATCAATTTGTAATTAAAGAAGCCAAAAGTCTTTTTTCTTAAACCAGAATTCCTTATGCTGGAGCTTAAACAAAACCCACAATAACATGATTAGGCTTTTTTGCTCTACTTATCACCTAATTAAACAAATGCATGACTTATGAAGCGGATAAGAAATCGTGTTAACTTGGAACTAAAATTCCAACAAAAGAGTGAGGAACAAACCTTGTTATCATTGCTCTGAAGTCTGAACCTCCCCCTATTTGTTAGTGAAATGTGAGTATGCTTCGAAGATAATGGCGTCTTATGCAACATATGCTTTTACATCTGAAAGAGCTACAAAATATGTTGACCTACCTATGTGCACTTCCTAAATCAAGCGGATAAAATTATTTCTATCGATAGTATAAAATACTAAACATTAGTTCGAATTGAATAATACAGCATAATTGTCATTTCTGACTTTTCATCCATCACTGAATACGAAAGAAAGGGACAATGTCCACTAACCATGAAAATATTCTGACCATGGGATATTTAGGCTGGCGTATATGGGAAATCAGCGCTAAAAATGACTCGATGAGTTAGGGATACATCAATAAATATTGTAAAAAGTGATAAAAACAAATCTACAGCAACTCGCAACCGCACGAACTCGTATTCGCAATGAGCAAGTTGTGAGGCCGCCACGGTAGGCTAGCACCAAGGGACAAGGGCAACAATCGCCTTCCCATCCAACCTACTGATTCTGCTGGCACTACTTTCATCCTAAGCCCATGAGTACCGCTAGTGTGTTGCCACGTACGGAGAAACTATGAACTGAAATTTTCATCCAAATCATGAAAAATGTTAATGTTCCTCTCCTCTCCCATCCCTCGTGTGAACATACCCAATTCATGGTTGGCTCGCTACATTCAGCGTAGCTCTGATGTGCATTGCCCTCGCTCTTGATTAGTTGCCGCAGTGCCATGCATCTACGCCAACAAGCTGGGGAAACAAATGCAAATGTTACACCGAGTCAAAATCAACCATCCCACAATCGTAACAATAGAAAAGATAATAACCAAAATTTAACAGAAGAACTACTGCTTGGCTCCCAGATCCATCTCGATAGCCCTTGATCTGGCTGTTGAGCTTCTCCTAGCCGCCTCAACATCACGTCATTACCAAACATGTAGTGGATGCCTAGTGGGACAAGGATTAAGAAATAACATGAGGTGAAAAATACGATGGTTGTCAATTCCATAAGACGATCCAAGTAATTTGACAAAACAGATCGGGAGCATCTTGTATAATCTCAAAAAAGCAACTAAAAATATGAGAAATGAATTGATGAAAATCAGCCCCTGCTCTCATTCATGCTTGCTTTTGTAATGGGAGGCAAAGAATGGGGATACCGGGAGAAGAAAGGAGCAGATGGACGGCAAGCCTCCACCACCGGCAAGTGGGGTTACTTCACATCCAATCTCCACGGCCGCCACCTCCATGGGGACAAACTCCCATGTTCACAACCGGGCTCCCAATCGGCCGCTGCCTCACCGACCTTGACGACGAAGTAGTCCCTCCCTTCGATCCCATTCGCAACGGAGGCAACACCCATCCCAGCGGATGGGTCCGCGGTGAGATCCCTACTGGATTGTGGTTGCGCCTCCCCAAACCTCATCACGGGACACATGAGAGGGCTTCATTGCAATGGTCAGGCTTGGATGGGGAAAGGAGGCGACATAGAAGCAATGGCGCCTTCGCCGGGATTGGTGGCGACGGCGGCGGCGAGCGAGCGGGAGGACGGCGACGGTGAGAGAGTAGGAGGGTGGTGGCGACAGTCCATCGGCCGCCGTGACGTGAGAGGAGGATGGGGATGGGGCTGTGATCTGGACATATGGAGCGGCCGAGAGGAGGGGAAGCAGGCGGCTGGGTTTTTCCATCGTGCGGGGTTTGGGGGAGGTCAAACGAGAGGGGTTTTTTCGTGCGGGAGGTAGAGCAATGAGGGTGGACATAGGGAGACGGGACACGGTCGGTTGGCAGGAAAAGGAAAGCTACGCATTTTTTAGGCAGTAGAGATGGTTGATGACAAGAAAGGGAAAATCACATCAATATAAGGAGATATCCCATCAATACTTGGTTGATTGTAATTTATTTTTTATATGGTAACTAATCTGATGGGTTTGTGTGGGTGGTCTATCAATACTTGATTGATTGTGATTTATTTTTTATATGGTAACTAATCTGATGGGTTTATGTGGGTGGTGAAGCGAAAAGGCAGGTGGGAGGGAGACGAAATAAAACGAGTGAAATAAAACCAACGAAAGTGGTGAGATGAAAAAAACAGCGAAAAATAACCGCCGGACTATTCACCAACTGCTCCATTAGGAGTAGAGATGCTACGACTTTCCCCCTCCTTCCTTCGTTGTTTGAACCAAGTCCTATATTTGAATGCATGAAGTAGCTTTACCTCTAATAATACTAAAAATTTAGGTGGATTTAGAAGAGCTGATGGAAGTAGAAAAAGATGCACATGCAGAGACGTTGGGAGCTAGGGCAATAGAGCAAGGCCGCTTTCGAAGAACTTGTACCTGAGGTTCGTCGGGATGTCGATGGCAGCAGATCCGATCTGCACACAATACGACTAGGAGGAAGAAGGGTCACAGGACCTCCCGAGCCGGCGATATGTCAGAGAGAATGGCATGGGCAGAGGATCGGGCCCCGCCGGCAGCTGTGGGTTTCCTCCCTCGGCGACGATGACCACATGAACAATGCACCTTTTAGTCCTCTACACACACCGGCCGAAGGGATCCGGATGGATCTGTGACCAACGGTGAGCAGAGAGAAAATGTCGCTACCGCTGTCTTGTTTAGATCTGGAGAGGATGAGAGAATCAAGAGAGCAACCCTAGTAAAGCAAGCGCTCAGGCCCCTGCGTATATATATAGTGGAGTGATTATCTTTTTCTCTCCATAACAAGCATTTCAATTTGTGTACATGGCATTAAAGAAAAGAAACTCTCTATTTAAGGTGACTACTGTACGACTCCTAGAAAGAAACTCTAGTATTGTTCACTTGTGCTCCCTGCCCCTCCATTCATTGAACAACCCCACGGGTGAATAAACATACAGTAAGTGTTTATATAGAACGAACAAGCTCGAACTATTTTTGCGTAGTTAAAAGTTGAGGGCGGTGCTTTTCCCGGGCAGTACGCGCAGCAGTTTTCGGGCAGGCGGTTTGACAGAGAGGAGAGGAGGGTGAGCGAGTGGCAGATTCTCAAACATACTACTAGAAAGGTCGGGATGTGCCATTTGACGGCGCGTTACTGTTGGAAAGACTTGTGATATGACCACTCACTATAGTCATGAATTACTGGCGCTCCGACCGGAGTGATGCCCCCCTTCCATTCCGCACTCTAATCTGGTGCATGACACGTCGACCCAGATGCTGGATCTCCCACATGTTGGCGAAGTACTATGTAGTAGTAAGAAGGAGTAAAGAATGATGTGGTATATACTACTACTACTACGACTCAGGTCGGAGGAGTGCGAACCACAGTAGCCCAGTGAACCAACAGTGCGAACCACGGTAGCCCAGTGAACCAGTAGTAGAAAACAATGTGATGATATGGCCATAAAAAACAATGTGCTACGGTCCACACTGTAACATGTACAGTACTACTCCTCTTTGTTTGGATCCCTGAGTTAGATCTAGTTTGGGTTGAAATAGCCTCAAATTACCGAAATAGGAGGGGTTAGTTTGAGCTAGTTTGCTCTAACCCGGCTAAAAAAACTAGCCCGGTGGAGAGGTTCTAATTGGGTTAGTTATCCTAGGGCCCACTAAAAGAGAACTAAAACAATCTCCCCTGCCCGCACCAGATCGCTCCCTCCCCCCTCTCGCACGACTCCTCTTTGTTCCCCATAGGGTCGCTCGCCCTCTCCTTCTAGCCTCCGCCGCCCTACTCTGGCCGCCCTCTCCCTCCGGCCTTCGAAGGTCGCCCCGATCCCCCTTCACCGGTCATTTTTCTCCCTCTGTCGTGCGAGGCGGCGGCGCATCTACCAGGGAGGTTGTGAGAGGGGTGAATTTGTTTGTTCCTTCTCTGTCTCACGGCCATATCATTGATCTTGCTTGCTCTAGCGCTAATTCTGATTTGGAAAAGTAGATCCTGATCAAACTTGGTATAGATTTGTGGTGCACACATGGAATTGTTTGATGTTGCTTGAGGAGGTAATATATCTTTCTAGAGCCCCAAAGATTCAGTTCACCTTTCTAGGTATTTCAGTTTCAGGCTTGCATTATTTCTAGAGGCCCAAATATTCAGTTCACCTTTCTAGGTATTTTAGTTTCAAGCTTGCACTATTTCTAGAGGCCCAAAGACTAATTTCCCAGTCGGCGGCAAGCGGCTCTGCTACCCATGCCTGTGTCGACCTCAACTGACAAGGGCCAGCGTCGGAGGGGTGCCCGGGGTTTGGGATCTACAGATCCTTCCTCCAGAGCGACGATGGCGAGCTCCTCCCTTGCTGTGTGAGGGGCTCCGGGCTCCCTCCCTATCGTGAATGACTTCCGTGATGAGTTAGCTCATGCTTTGATTCATGGTGTTTTTTTTTGTGAAGCTTGATTGATGACTTGTATGTTTAAGTGGGATATCTCATTTGTATGGACAAAGTAAAAATATCATGTTTTGCATGCTTGATTTGTAAAGATGGTTCGTTTATGTCAATTGTGAGCGGGAGGAGGCCACACAAGAGCCGGCCACACCAAATCCACCAGGAAATAGGGTCCAAAGTAGTCAAATGATTGAGAAAGAGCATTTATTGTCAATCTAACCCTGCCATCCATACACCTCTTTGGTTTAGAGTTAGTTCAGGGTTAGAATCTAACTCTAACCTCTAACCGAGTTAGAGTTCTCCTCGTCGGTTCATCGCCATCATACTTTCCCCATTCCTGTGTTTTCAGTATCCTACGAATCAAAGAGGCCCTTTTTTGCGGGAAAAATCAAAGAGGCCCTTAGACTGGTTTAGGTCCGGTCATTTTTTATAAACGTGCTATGTCCAAAATTTAATGAACGTGCTCCGGTTTCTACGAAAATAATCCGGTTTAATGTAGTAATCGTTTATTTATTTATTCTTCTGCGGGGGGTTTGCATGTAATTCGTGAGGTCTGAAATGTAAAGTACCCTGGCATATGCTCCGAGTCGTGCATGCACTACGACCCAGATGCTCTATGTCCCACATGTCGGTGAATGGGAGCACGTGGAAATAGCCTAGGAGTACATATAGGAGGAAAAATGCATGAAAAAATATGTACTGTGAAGCATAGCTGCGGTTCAAAAAGGAGACCTAAAGTGATGACAGATGTAGGTCGCACACACCCAACTAGTGGTACTAGACATACGACTAATTTTTCCCTAAAAAAAGAGGTACGAGTGCTCAGTACTCCTATTCTATCAACACGAGTCCCATCTGACAACAGCGTTCGTGCTACAGCTAGCTCTCCTCCCTTGTTTCTCTCTTCCAATTCTAAACTCGGCCGACGCCCGGTGGGCGGGGTGGTTTGCTCAACTGTGGCCCCACCTCATAGTGAAAATGTTACGACTGGAATAAAAATGCCATATACTCCCTCTGTTCCTAAATATAAGCCTTTTTAGATACTATTTCAAATGGAATACAGCATACAGATGTATGTAGACATAGTTTAGAGTGTAGATTCACTCATTTTGCTCCATATGTAGTAGTCACTTGCTGGAATCTTTAGAAAGACTTATATTTGGGAACAGAGGGAGTACTATACTAATAAAACATTAAGGCCACGAGGCGATGCAGTGCTAGTTACAGGATCCAAGAAAAAGAGATGCATCCATCGACAACGTCCACCTCCTCGAGTCAGGGCACCGGCCCACCGAACGGCGCCTAACTAGCAGCGGCTTTCGTGGCCAGGTCGACGTGCTTCTGAACAATGGTGTCCAAAGATTCCAGCCGCTGGAAGAAGGACAATGTCTTTCTGTCCTCGCATGCCTTGTAATGGCATATGTAGATGATTTCCTCGTAGATATGGATGTGCAGGTCGACGGTTTCTTGCATGGCGAGGCGCTGCGCAGCGAGCGCGGCCTCGAGGTGCACATTCTTCGTCCCGACCTCTGGCACCTGCAGGGCCACCAGGGCTTGAAAGAGTTGGTCACCATGGAGACCGATGAGGGTGGCAGGCAATGAGGAGCCTGGGCGCGCGGGCTGGAGTAGTACGGCAAGGTCGTCCGCGCGCTTCTTGACAGCGGTGAACTTGCGGATGGAGTTGACCATCATGTCGTCCATGCGAAAGGCGAAGGCAGCAGCGGCGAGGGCTATGATGCTGGCGGTCGCCAACACCGTCTGGAAATATTGCGCGGTGCGGGGCTGCAGGCCGGCGCCTTGGATGATTTGGCACAGCCGACTGCCGCTCGCATCCATCTCCTCCATAGGTGCCTGTGGCTTCTAGTCACCTGGTCTTTGATTGGAGTGAGCAGTGTTGCGTAGAGACTTAGGAGTAGATGGATTGGAGTGGTGGGCGCCTTTATATGAGAGTCCAAACTCGGTTGCATTCACATCGTGTTGGCTCTATTCTGCTTCTCCAATTAATTCCCTCTGCATGTAATTCAGGATGCATCATTGACCGTTCAATGTCTAGGTAACCGCTACCCTTTCCCTCCTTGGCATTCAAGCACCTATGGAGGCAACTGCCACTCGCGTCTATTGCGTGTCAGGAGACGTTCCCGTCGATGACGAGGTGCCTATGGTGACTTCCTAAAATTCAAGATGATAGTGTTGTGTGTGTGCGTTCATAGGGGTGAGTGTATGCGTGTGTATATGAGCGCTTCTGTACTGTGTCAAAAAAACGTTAATGCGTGTCAAAAAGAGACTAGTCAGTATACTCAATATTGTGCACCTCGGAGAGGAAAACGAGAGAAGTACGTATTTATTTACGGTGCATATTCACTCATTTTGCTCCATATGTACTCCGTCTCGGTGTAGTCTAGTCACTTGTTGAAATCTCTAGAAAGGCAAATACTCCTTTCTGGTTTACAGGGTTGTAAGTGCATCTAGTGCCCCTTAGTGATTTTGGTGTATTGAAGACTTATAGGTTAAGAGACTGATGCATTTGTGAGTGTACACAGGTCTATAAGTCTATGAGGAGTTTGATATTTACAGAGAAAGTTGACCCCTAAAAATGAAGTTCTTCAATTGAAGACTTTGGATTTCTGAAGACTTTCTGAAGACTTTGAAAGTGAAGAAATTGGTGTGACCTTGAAGACTTGGTAATCATTCGAGGAACATGAAGCGTCAAGACTTTTGTTTTTACTGTTTCATTTTCTCTTTCTTGAGTCATAGGAAACACCGTACTGTTAAAGGGTGTCGAGGAAATACTAAGGAAAAACTTCCATGTGATGCTCAACTCAAAATCCTACACCTACCAATCCTTTCGAGTGAAGCCATTGGAAATCTCGCATATTTCAGCCATATTCTTCAGTTACAGAGACGAAGTTCTTCTGGTCTCTGAGGAATTTGTTCTGACTGAAGAGTTAGGAATTCGCCAGTGCGAATTGCCTACCAAGTGAGGAACATGATAGCCCTGAGGAATTCAAACTTCAAATATTCCGACCATTGCTGTGCTACGCGCCAACTGTCCCAAAATATCCACCCACCTAACGGTCATATCAGACAAGGGCATTTATGTCTTATCATGCCGGGCTGCTCCCTAGGCTATAAATAGCCGCCCCCTTCAACCACTAGCTGGTTGGCTGCTCCGAGAGAAACTGACACTTGTCATTTGAGAGCAACCCATCCTCTGAGGACTTTGAGTGAAAATCATCAAGTGAGGAAATCCCAAACCCAAACCTACAAAACCCCAAGTGATTGAGCATCACTGAAGAGATTGATCCTGTGTGGATCCGACGCTTGTTTCCATTGAAGACTGTGCTTCTTCCAGACGGTTAGGCGTCAAGGTCTAGAGCATCCAAGAGGAATTGTGGATCGCCGAGTGACCGAGTTTGTGAAGGTTCGGAAGTCACCTGAAGACTTACCACGAGTGATTGGGTGAGGTCTGTGTGACTTTAGCTCAAGGAGAATATGGTGAGGACTGTGTGTCCGGGACTAGGTGTCCTCGAGTGTAAATACTCAGCCGCTCCAACCAGATGTACAACTGAGACAACAGTTGGAACCGGTCTACCAAATCATTGTCTTCACCGAGCTTACTGGTTCTATTTCCACAACTCTTTAAATTCCTGATTTATGTTGTTGTGTGCCTGTTCATATCTGTTTGAAGACTTTGACTGAAGAATTTCTCAATTTCCTCAGTTCTATTTCTTCAGTCTGGTCGTCTTCTTCCTTGTGTTATCCTGTGTTTACGCTTTCTGTACTCTGTGCTTGTCTTCATTTCATCATGATGACTATGCTTGTGCTCTGTTGTGTTCCTTTCTGAGTACTTATTCCGCTGCTAGTAGTTCTTCATTTAGGAATTTCCTCACCAGCAAATTCCTCAGTGAAGAATTCATAAAAAATGCCTATTCAACCCCCCTCTAGTCGATATAACGCACTTTCAATTGGTATCAGAGCAAGGTACTCCCTTGTTCTGTGTGATTTTGGTTTAAACACCTGGAGTTCCAGTTATGTCGACCGCAGGTATGATCAAGGTCTCTGCTGGGTGTCCTACCTTCGATGGCACGGACTACCCCTACTGGAAGAATAAGATGCGAATGCATCTTGAAGCAGTTGACAACGATCTCTTGTACGTTGTGGAAAATGGCGTTCCCTCAGTCACACCTTCTCTGAATGCTACTGATGTGAAGAGATTCAAGCAACTCGATTCTCAAGCGAAGAATATCATATGTGGCCATCTGAGTAAAGGGCAGTATGGTAGAGTGAGTGCTTTGGAAACTGCTAAACTCATCTGGGATAGGCTCTCCAAAGTAAACGAAGGAGCTCAACTCAACGTGACTCTCGTGTTGACGTTCTTCGCAATCTCTTCAACTGGTTCAAAAGACTAGACAATGAAAATGTTCAGCAAACCTTCGATCGCCTCACTGATATCTCAAATGAGCTTCAAGCGCTTGGCGCCACTGACATCACCGACCATGAGGTGGTGAAGAAATTGCTGAGATCGCTCGATTCTTCATTTGACACTAGCACTGATGATCCAAGAGCATGCTGATTACAAGTCACTTGATCCCGCTGATATCCTCAAGAGGCTAAATACTCATGAGTTCTAGCTCGCTGAGAAGAGAGAGATCTATGGTCCGAGCTATAGCAAACCACGTGCTCTGAAGGCCAAGGTAGTCTCTGAGTCTGAGGAAGAAGACTCTACAAGCAGCCTTGGTGATCCTGAAGAACTAAGCCAGGAACTAGCACTGCTCGTGAAGAAATTTCAGAAGTTCTCAAGACGTGGTCGCTTTGGAAAATCCTCAAGGAGCAACGATTCCTCATCCAGTGACTACAAGAAAAGGTTGTGCCACAAATGCAAGAAGCCTGGTCACTACATTCAAGATTGTCCTCAGTGGGACAAGGAATTAAAGAAGAAGAAATACAAGGATTACAGTTCTGATGACGCCAAGAAGAATAAGAAATCTTCAAGGTCTTCATCATCAAAATCCTCCAAGTCTTCATCTCACAAGAAGAGCAGCTCCAAGAAGGCTCGGGCATTCATTGGCAAGGAAATGGATTCAGAGGCTGAATCTGAGGATCATGAGGAAGAGGAGGCATCTGAGGAGTCTGAGTCTGGTGTGGCAAGTCTAGCTCTTGCTACCGCATTTGTCAGCAAGTCTATCTTCAACGCTGAAGAAAATGGCAACACCAACAATGCTGATGAAGGAAATGATGACTACGTTCCCAACTATTGCTTCATGGCAAAGGGTGCCAAGGTAACTAAATACCCCTCCTATGAATCAAGTGAGGATGAATCTGATGAAAATCTTAAGCCTAGCTACTCTAAACTTGCTAAGATTGTTGTGAAACAACAAAAGGCTATTGAAAAGCTTCAAAACATGCTTGACAAAAGTGATGATATGTTGGGTGATGAAATGGACCGCACTAAAGACTTGACTGAAAATCTTCAGAGACTTCAGTCTAAGTTTGACAACCTTCAAAGTCATCATAACACTCTCTCATCTGATCATGAGAAGCTTTCCTGTGAATTTTTTCAAAGAAAGCAAGATCTTGAGAAGCTAAGAGTGTGTTATGAAGATCTTCAGAAGGATCGCGATTCATTACTTGCTCAACAAATCAGCGCTACTCAGGATGAATTTTTTCCTTCATGTCTTAAGTGCATTGAACGTGAATCTGCTAATTCTTCACCTGAATGTTCAAATGCTTCAAATGTTACAAATTCTTCACCTGTCTCTGCTATCACTAATTACTCATCTGAGGACATTGCTAGTACTACTAATGATGCAGGGCTGAAGGAATTGTACACAACAGGCATGTACAAAAGCCTCAAGGGGCATCAGATTCTTTGTGATGTGCTCAAAAAGCAGATCCTCACCAGAAACCCTAGGAAAGAGGGTATTGCCTTTGAGAGGAAACTCAATGCTGACGAAACATATTGGAAGCCTGAGCAATACCCCAAAACCTCATGGGTTGCTGCAAAGGGACCTCCAGTTGATCCATCCAACTTATCTGGCTTTACATGTGAATCTCCTCATTCTTCTGATGAGTCATTTGTCTCCAACTATAAATTGTTCAAAAATCAGAATGGTGAAGTATTTGCTAGATATATTGGGACTAACTGCAGGAATGGTTCCCCTATGAAGAAAATCTGGGTTCCCAAAAGTTAGCTTGAAAGTCTTCAGGTGAATGTCCTCATGACACAACCTGTGAAGAACAGGAACCCCAGATCCAACTCTTCATATGGACCTAATTCTTCACATGGATCAAATTCCTCAAATGGATCAAAGTCCTCATATGATCATCATTGTGTTAACCCTTCTGTTTCACAGGGTAGAGCTAAGGGCTATGAATATGTGCATTATTCTTCAAATCATTATGTTCATAAGTCCTCGAAGAATTTCTCTGCTTATTCATATGCTTATCCTAACCTCTCTTATGTGAAACGAAGTGGACTAGCTTCTATGCCACCTTTCTCATATGGTGCTCGCAGAGTGATGAACTCTTTGCCACCCCTTCAGATGTGGGTGGTGAAGAAAAAGAACTAATCTCTTATGCAGGGTCAGGTCTCCAGACGTGCTCAAAACGTCTGAAGAATTTGCTGGAGACCTGAACAGTGCCTGAAAGGACGCAGGCTAATCATGAAGAAATGAATTTTCATTTCTCACGTCCTCATAATGTTTTATCTGTGGTATTGCTTGATGAAATTGAACTGATGATATTGATGTCATATTCTTCACTGATGAAGTATATGAGTTCGTAAGTTGCACTAATTCTTCTGCGGGATGATCAGCCCAAAGCAAATGAGTGGGTCCTCGATAGTGGATGTACAAATCACATGACGGATGACAAGAATCTATTGATGGATGCTCCTTTATCACCATCACATCTGAAGCATATCATCTTCGCTGACAAAGGCAAAAGTCAGGTATTGGGTCTAGGTAAGGTTGCGATCTCAAAGGATCGACACATGGACAAAGTCATGCTTGTCGAGTCCTTAGGGTACAACCTCATGTCTGTCTCAATGCTTTGTGATCCTGATATGGTTGTTGTCTTTGGAAGATATTGTTGTGTTGTGATCATGGAAGCTGACCATTCCAAAGTCTTCGACGGCTTTAGGAGAGGAGATCTATATATTGTTGATTTCTCTACAGGACCACAACCAGCCGTGTGCTTACTTGCAAAAGCTTTAGAAGGCTGGCTATGGCATCGACGACTTGGTCATGCTAGCATGAGGAATCTGCATACGCTTGCGAAGAAGAAGCATGTCATTGGCATTGAGAATGTTAAATTCCCAAAGGATCACTTATGCGGAGCTTGTGAAGCTGGAAAGATGACAAAGGCCAAGCATCCAGCGAAGACTGTCATGACTACCACTCGTCCATTTGAATTGCTTCACATGGATCTCTTTGGTCCTAATCATTATTATGTTGTTTCAAATAATGCATCTCTATATGGCTTTGTTATTGTTGATGACTATTCTCGTTACACATGGGTACACATTGTCACTTACAAACATGAAGTGCAGGAAGTCTTCAAACGATTTTCCTCGAGGGCCTCAACCAACTTTGGTGTGAAGATCAAGCACATCAGAACTGACAATGGGACCGAGTTCAAGAATTTTGGTCTTGATGGCTATCTTGATGAACTTGGTATTACTCATGAGTTATCTGCTCCTTATACTCCTCAGTAGAATGGAACCGTGGAGCGCAAGAACAGAACCCTCGCTGAAATGGCTCGCACTATGCTTGATGAATACAAGACGCCTCGTCATTTCTGGATTGAGGCAATTGATACTGCGTGCCACATCATCAACAGGGTATATCTTCACAAATTCTTCAAGAAAACTGCTTATGAACTCCTCACTGACAAAAAGCCAAATGTGAGTTATTTCAAAGTCTTCAGTGCTAAATGTTGGATTAGAGATCCTCATCACTCATCTAAATTCTCACCGAAAGCACATGAAGGTTTTATGCTTGGTTATGGAAAGGACTCGCACACCTACAGAGTCTTCAACAACGTTCTTCACAAATTTGTTGAAACTGTAGATGTGCGGTTCGATGAAACTAATGGCTCGCAAAGAGAGAACCTACCTTCTGTGATAGATGAACCTGCACTTGAAGATTCTATCAAGTTCAAGGCTACTGAGGATGTCATTCCTACCGAAGAATCTGTTGAAGAATTCATTCCTGATCGTGATGATTACCGAGCTCGCGTACCTGAAGAAAATGGTGCTGAAAAAATGCTCCTGAAGGGAATGCTGATCAAGTTCCTCGAAGACAACCCACTCATCCTCGCATCGCTAATGAAGTGCAAATTGAGAAGATCATTGATGACATTGAAGCACCATTGATGAATTTGCCTATATGATGAGTGAAGAATATCAAATGTCTATGATGGGAGAGTTGAAATTCTTTTTAGGTCTTCAAATTCGTCAACAGCGCAATGGTATATTCATATCGCAGGAGAAATACCTCAAAGAAGTATTGAGGAAATTCGGCATGCAAGATTGCAAAGGGGTCAAAATTCCAATGCCCACAAATGGCCATCTATGCACTGATGAAAATGGTCAAGACTTCGATCAAAATGTATACCGCTCCATGATTGGCTCTTTATTGTACCTATGTGCATCTAGGCCAGATATTATGCTTAGTGTTTACATGTGTGCCCGATTTCAAGCTACACCGAAGGAATCACAGCATAAGGCTGTGAAGCATATTCTTCGATATCTAGCTCACACACCAACACTTGGATTATGGTATCCCAAGGGCTCTTCATTTGATCTCGTTGGATATTCAGACTCTGACTATGCTGGCGATCGCATGGACCGCAAGTCAACATCAGCCACATGTCATTTCCTCGGATGATCTTTGGTCTGTTGGTCCTCGAAGAAACAGAACTGTGTATCTCTCTCCACTGCAGAAGCTGAGTACATTGCTGGTGGTTCATGTTGTGCTCAATTATTATGGATGAAGCAAACTCTCAAGGACTATGGCATGAACGTGAAGAATGTGCCTCTCTACTGCGACAATGAGAGCGCAATCAAGATTTCTTGCAACCCAGTTCAACACTCGAAGACAATGCACATCCAGATTCGTCATCATTTTCTTCACGATCATGTGTTGAAGGGCGATATCTCCATCTGCCATGCAAGAACTGAAGATCAGCTGGCCGATATTTTCAATAAGCCCTTGGATGAGAAGAGATTTAGCAAGTTGCGGTGTGAGCTAAATATCCTAGAATCTTCGAATGTTCTCTGAAATAGGACACTCATCCTAACACTTATGCTGACTTGATGACTTAGATGCGCAACACACGAAGTAACGTTTTTCTTCAATCAATGAAGACTAACCCTCTAAGTGTGAAGAAATTAATGAAGAAATTGATTCTCAGAGCCCTACGACAATTGTACGCGGTGTCTGAAATCATCTTTCTTATATGGTGGGTTATGCCACCACCCAAAGTTGAAAATCTTAAATTTGAGTTTTTCTTTGTTTTTGAAATTCCTCAAGTTTTTCAATTTCTTCAACTTGAAATGTCTTCACTATTTCCATCGTTTGAGCTTTATATATATATATATATATATATACATAAACACTATTCTGATCACGGGATCAGAATAATATTCTGATCACAACCTGAACTGCCTGAGTAACGCGCCTGAACTTCTCTCTGTACGAACCCGACCTTCGGGCTATCTTCGCAACCATGCCTTCTACCGTGAGTTTTTCTGGTCATTCGTGTTGTTGGCGATGTAAGTGTAATGTTTACACGGTTTTTAGAATCTAAATGCTTGTTTTGATTAGGAATCTAGCTGTTTGGCGGATGTGCTCTCGGGCGGTGATGAACATCGGTCTGTCACAGTTGTTTTGCATGTACTGGATGTTGTAGGATCTGTAACAGGATGAAAATTGGGTTTAGGTACGAGTTTACTTCATGATTTGTTGTTATTTTCGAACGAATTCGATTTGGTGTTCCGCCACATATGTTCTTCGTCTACGGGTTTGGTTTCGGCCAGTTTTTTAGATTTGTAGGTTTATTGTTCAAATTGGGTGTGGATTTTGCGTGCATTAGTGAGACAGAATGATGTCCATGTTGTTCATTTGATTATTCGGGATCATACAAATCGAAATCCGGCGATTGGATCTTCTGCCTCCCGCCGTGGTTTTTTGTTCGAGCGACAATATGATGGTGATCATTTTCTTATTTATCTGGAGCATGAGGACGTTCAAAATGGCGGTTGAATCCTTCCCATTTTGTTAATTTGATTTGGCTAGCTCATTCATTCCTAATTTGCAGATTGCACTTTCTGCCTCCCATTGTAGTTCGTTGTGTCGAGCGCACTGATTTGATGGCTGATCTTTTTTGGATGTTTTTATCTGGAGTAGGAAGACGTTCGAAATGGCCGTTAACGTGTCGTAATTGACCCAAGCGATTAAATCTGGGAACCAAATTTAATCGGGGTTGTGGTTTCAATCAATTTTTGTTCTGTTTGTACAAGCTGGACTGCTAGAACTTCCGCACATGAACTTCTGTGCTCTAAGTAGATGCTGGACTTCAGTAGATGCTGGACTTCTTTCTAATTACTGGTTGAACTTCTGGTTTTCCACATTGCATTCCATATTTTGCAAGGCGAAGCTGCATGGTGCTATATATTTTTTTTTTGTGTTTTTGTAATTTTAGTTACTAAGATGTTATTTTTAAAGCTTGTCTCGTGGGCAATCATTCGATTAGTCCAAGTATGCATGCACTTTTTTTCCAGATCATCTAAGGGTCGTTGTACAAGCTGGACTTCTGTACTGTTCATACCCGAACATTTGTTTTTCGTTCTTTGCAATGTAATGGAAGCAAGCCCCTCTATATTTCTTTCTGTTTTTATGTTATTTTTCGTACTTTTGCATTGCTTTGGATTTTTTTGATAGTCCCATGAGCAACCATGTAATTTTCCTACGGATATGCGTATATTTCTTATTTTTTCTAGTATGTTTTCGTACTTATAGTAGTTCTTGGTCTTCAGTGAATAACTATCCTGAACTTCTGTATGCTAATCATTTTTATAATGTTAATTTTGAGGTTTTGACAAAACCCCGAAACTCTCTATCTTTTCTTTTTGAACTTCTTTTAAAATATAATTATGTTTGTTATTTTAGGATTTAAATAGTTGTAGACATTGAAATAGGCATTGGGCCTATGACAAATGCGGTAGCGTGAGGCCGAGCAGGGGGGAGGGGGGTCGGGACCCCCCCTCCTCTCCCCCTGCGAGGCCGAGACAGGAATGAGCCGGAGCAGGCGACGACGCGGCATGCCGGGTCGTCGCATGAGGAGGCGAGTCCGTCACATCCGTGACCCCACTATCTATCTTAGGGTTTTTAGGGTTTAGGGTGCGTGCGATGGGGGGTGTAAACAGAATAACCGCATTGCATCCTGTCAAATCCTAGCGCGCAGCAATGCGGTAGCGCGAGGCTGAGCTGAGGGGGAGGGGGTCGGGAGCCCCCCTCCCCTCCCCCTGCGAGGCCGAGACAGGAACGAGTCGGAGCAGGCGACGATGCGGCGTGCGGCGTCGTCGCATGCGGAGGCGAGTCCGTCACATTCGTGACCCCACTATCTATCTTAGGGTTTTTAGGGTTTAGGGTGCGTGTGGTGGGGGGTGGAAACAGAATAACCGCATTGCATCCTGTCAAATCCTAGAGCGCATCAATGCGGTAGCGCGAGGTCGAGCAGGGGGGAGAGGGGGTCGGGACCCCCCTTCCCTCCCCCTGCGAGGTCGAGACAAGAACGAGCCGGAGCAGGCGACGACGCGGCATGCCGCATCATCGCATGCGGAGGCGAGTCCGTCACATCTGTGACCCCACTATCTATCTTAGGGTTTTTAGGGTTAGATATGAACTTCATCTGTTTTTGTACTTGAACTTCTTCTTTTTATTTCTTTATGGTTTATTTATTCGTATTGCTTTACTTCTTTTATTAGAGTACTTGAACTTCTGTTCTTTATTTTTTGAACTTCTTTTCTCTTGTTTTTTAGGGGCATATTTATGTATGTATGTTTCTTCCTTTAGTAGTGTATTTTGCCATCTATTTTTTGGTTTTGAGGATATCAGCTTTGCTATTTTTGTGATCTTATCTCATCATACTAGATGCAATTAAATGGTGCATTTATTTTATCTACACATGTATTTACTATTTTAGCTGTTTGGGGGTAAAACTGTAAATTTGGTGTAGCTGCAAGTCCCACAATAGATAGTCATTAACTGACCATCTCCCTCGCCACCACCTATCAGAAATTTCCTCTCCCTTTGTCGCTCGCTCTCTCTTCCCTCTTCGTCGCTCCGCTGCCTCCTTAAACTGCTCCTCCCCATGATTTCTCCGCACCTGTCCCGTGCGCTCGCGAGTGGAGTAACCGGCACACTCCCCCGCTCCTATTACTCCCCCGCCCCGCACTCTCCCTCGCCCAGCCCGCTCTCCTCTGCTCTGAAGCGAGGGCGGCAACTGCTTGCGCGTGGCATTGTGGGGAGTGAAGAACCATCGCTGATTCGTGCTTGGAGAGGTACAAACGCTGCGCCCCGCCCCCTCCCCCCTAATGCATGTATTCACTTTCGCCAGATCTATGGAGGCCTGCCCTATTTGCTCTGTTTGCTCTCGCGTCCGCCTCCTACCCGCTTTTTCTGATGGTTTGGTGGGACATTAGGTAGGGTTCTTGGGCGTGTTGTGGTTGGAATGCATTCCCCCGCGGCCAGATTTGTTTGTGATATGTTTGTGTGTGGACTTTCATTTCCCCTTTGTTGATTTTAGCAGTCAGGTGCATGTTAGAGAGGTTGTGGTGTGATTGTTGATGCTAGATCTGTTGTATCTAATGGCATTAGTGCTGTGGATTTGGAGGTCTAGATTATGTTTGGGACATTGTAGTTAGTTTCTGGATACGTTTTTTGTTGTGCTTGCCTATATGTGCTACTGTCATCTATTTCATACTTGTTGGTTCTAGTTGTTTGTAGTTGGTTCTAGTTGTTTGTAGTTGGTTCTAGTGTTTGATTAAGTTTCCTTTTTGCATTTTGTTGTATGTTTTTTTACTTGCTAACTATATGGAATTAATCTTATGTGTTTACAGGTTGTTCTAGTGTTTGGGCATTCATCGAGGCGGTTGTGTTGTCATGGCTTCAAAATCATCTCCGGGTATCTTAATGTAGTTCTATCTTTTTTTTTAAATAGTAGTATTGTTATATGTGTCTGCCCATATCTTCATTTGGTATTTATGTTGGACTGCTAGTCTTAGTAGTGTGAACTTCTAACAAGTTTTGTGTGTATGAATTTTTACACATAGTTTATGTGTGTGCCATTTCATATTGAAAGTGTATATCTTTATTTTTTTTGTTTTCTTGTTATCATGTTCATGGTATTGATATTTAGTTTGCCTGTGGAATACTATTTGTGGTCATGCTACGTCTTTTTTATGTGCTATTTTCTTCGGTCACGTAGTTGAACTTCTGGTTTTTATTATTGTTTTGATTGTGATGAAATTTGGTTGATCTTCTGTTATGCACATTTTGTTTTACTGCTTTGTTATGTATCGTTGAACTTCTGGACATTCATGATGTATGTAGTAGCACCTCTGGTGTAGATTGTTTTTTTGTTTAGTTTGTAGATTTTTTAGTTTTTTTTGTGTTTACTGCTTTGTTATGTATTGTTGAACTTCTGGGTATTGGACATTGTTGTAAAAGTAGAAGTCCTTTTGGTGTAGGATTGCGGATTAGAACTCGGCTGCCTTTTTAGTTGCATTTTTTGTAGTTGGTGATGAGTTGAATAGTTCTGAAAAAATGCCTGCGATTAAGATGGAGCTTCAGAGGTTAATACTGATGCTCCAATATCTGATGCGACTAAATCACCCATTATCCCTTTGACTATGATTGCCGAGGTTGCTTCGAGCCTTGAGAATTTTTCAAGCCTTGAGGATCTTGCTTCTGCAGCTCTTGCTTCACCTAGTATGTGAAACGCCTTTTCTTTTCATTTTAAAGTTTTGAGCCATGTTTTTTAGCTTGTTCATGTTGTTTGTTTTTGTTTTTGTTCCTTGACTTTTTTTATTTTTTGCTTCGATTTTTTGTGTTCTTTGCAGATGTGTCCATAGAGGAAGAAGCTTTGAACACCATCAACGATGTTTTATCTGATTTGAGTTTATCAGAAACCCCTGCTGTTGCTGAGGAGGAGGCTCCATCAGTCAAAGGTTGTGATTTCGTTCAGGATCCTTTGTGCTCTCTTCAAATGTCAGAGACGCAGTCGCAGTCTGTTGATGGCACTGAACCTGTCACGCAACCCGAGGATGTGCCTCTTCAGCTTCTCCTGGAGGACCGACGTAAGAGGAAGAAGCAAGAAGATTTTGTCAAGAAGAGGGCGGCCTGCCTTGAGAAAGGTTCTGATGTTCCTGGATCTGTTCGTGCGGCTGAGCTCACTGTTGAGGAAGACGTGTTGTGTGGTAGTGATGGCACTGTTCTCCCTGTTAAGAAGAAAATCAAGAAGACTACTGCGAGGAAGCTAGTAGTTGGTGCAGTTACTCCTTGGAAGAGCCCACGTGTGTCAAGGCCTGCAGAAGTTGTGGAAGATGAAGGGTTAGGCCTTGGTGGTACGCCATGCCGTAGTCCTCGTGTGCTTGCCAATGCCACGCCTACACCTTATCCGCTTAGTGATGGTGCATCTGGTAAGGGGAAGAAATGCGGCGTGAAGCGCAAGGTTCCACCTGCAAAGGTCAACAAGGGTGTGAAGAAGCGTTCTCATGTTAATCCAGAGCACAAGGACGATGCTGATTTCAATGCTGATGATGAGGACGACGTCGATGATGATGTTGCCGCTACTCAGGTATGAATGTCTCATCTTTACTGTTTTTAGAGCATTTGTCGCTATTGCTGTAGTTTTATTGTTTTTAGCACTGCCTTGGCGTACATAGCTGACCTTCTGCTCCATCTCCATATAGACGAATAAATGAGCCGACGTGCTTTTGCTTTTATGGTATTACTGCCTGTGTGTACATAGTTGGACTTTTGGGTATATACATGAAGAAATTAGCTTAACTTGTTGGTATACATGTTTGATTACTACCTTAGTGTATATGGTTGAACTTCTGCTTTTTAAATTTCCAACATTTTTGAAAGCATGTTAACTACTGTTCATACATGGTTGTACTGCCTATGTTGACATAGTTGGACTTCTGAGATATATGTTAGATTACTGCCTTTGTATACATGGTTGAACTTCTGCTTTGTAAATTTCCAACAATTTGAAAGCATGTTAACTTCTGGTCATACATGGTTGTACTGCCCATGTGACATAGTTGGACTTCTGGTATTCATTTTTATTACTGCCTTGTTGTACATGGTTGAACTTCTGCTGTGTAAATTTCCAACATTTTGTTAGCATGTTAACTTCTGGTCATACATGGCTGTACTGCCTATTTAGACATAGTTGGACTTCTGAAATGTACTGAGTGTGTAATTTTGTAGGCACTAGTGGAATTTTGGTGTAGCTTGTGTATCTCATTGTGTATCTCATTTTTTTCCAGTATCAGCTTGTGGAGCGGCCCGAGAGGAGGAAGAGAGGATGCAAAGCGCCCGAAGAAGGTGGCCAAGGAGGAGGTGAGGCGAAACGTTTTAACAAGACGGTTCGCTGCTCACTAGGAGAGGTGAAGACGTGTGCGAAAATGCTACAGCTTAGGCACAAGACGAGGGTTATCAAGGCTGGTTTTGGTTGTGTGTTTGACCTGAAGGTTGATTCCAACATTTCTCGTCCTTTGATGGGCAACATCTACATGAGGATTGACCCTGCAACCATGGTTCTGGACATGGGTGAGGCGAACAAGGTTCTGCGTATTACAAGTGATGCTATTCACCATCTGTTTGGATTCCCTCAAGGTAATCGTACCCCTCCTAGGCCTTCGAGTGATGGGTTTGATGATGCTGTTATGAGGTTGAAGGGCAAGCTTGGGTACGCTAGGAGTGACGACATCAAGACAAAGGATCTGCGGAATATCCTCGCGGATCTTGTGAAGGATGAGACGAAGGATGATCTTGCTCTGCAGGTGTTTTACCTGATTGTTTTCATGAAGGTGGTTATCCCTGGAACGTCTACACGAGTGTCCAGGGAGGCAGCAATGGCTGAGAATCTTGTGTTTGAGGATATGGCAGATATGGACTACTGCCAGTTGGTTGTTGATGACCTTCGAAGTGCTGTTATTAGGTATCAGCAAGGTACTAGCAGAGGAAAAGCTGTCACAGGCTGTGCCATCGCGCCGCTTCTTATGTACCTGGACTGCCTTATCATTGGCAAGACGCCTAATGTTGACTTGAGGACGCCTCGCATCAATTACATGGATCAGGCCAAGCTTCTTGAGCTCGCTGCGGCTGACTTGGTCAGGAAAGGTGATGACGACCCAGCCAACTGGGTGTTTGGGAGACTACCTGTGAGTGTTTCTTCTTTTCTGTGTAGTTAGTACTGCCTTTTGTGTGCATGGTTGAACTTCTGCTATGTACATAGATGACCTTCTGGTTCATATAGATGAGGTAAATTAGCTGAACTGCTTGGCTTATATGGTATTACTGCCTTTGTGTACATATGTGAACTTCTGGATATATTCATATGAAATAAGCTAAACTTTGTTGTTGCACATGCATGGTTGAACTTCTGCTTTTAAATTTCCAACATTTTTGAAAGCATGTTAACTACTGGTCATACATTGTTGTACTACCTATGTAGACATAGTTGGACTTCTGAAATGTACTGTGTGTGTAGGCATTATTGGAATTTTTGGTGTAGTTTGTGTATATGATTGCTCTGCCTTTTTTTCCTTGTCATTTCTTTTTTTCAGTATCAGTTTGTGGTACTAACTTGAACTTCTGCTTTTCTCTTCTGTATTTCTCCTTCCATGTTGTTTCATTTGTTCTGCAACATGTTGATTCTTTTTTCATATATGCAGTGGAAGACATAGGCTGAGGTTGTGTTCTTTAGGGTTATCGAACGTCTTGTTCTTACTATGCCTCGTGCTGCCGGCCTAGGTAGTGGAAGTTCTCCGAGATTTGAATTCTCGCGGGATGTTAACACTGGTGCCCCCCTGTAGATCCAGGAGGTTCTTCTGCCCGTGTGAGTGCTGCAGGTGGCGTTTCTTCCGGGAGTTTATTCGATGCTGCGAATATTTCCCTTTCTAGGATTGATGGACTTCTGGAAACTGTTTGTGGAGAGATGGCTCGTGTTCCGACAATGGTTGAGCGTCTTAGTCGTGTGGATGGTATTCTTCCTCCCGGCCACGGTTTTGATGTTGAGTCTTCGAAGGAGCTTTTGTCGATTGAAGCTAAATATCTTGCCGAGCTTCGTGAGAGCACTTCCCACCTCCGGGCTAGTTTTGTGCTGTTCAAGGAAATGCAGGACGCCCGTTGCAAGCCTTTTGAAGATGAGGCGAGTGTTGTTGTGAGAGAGATTCAGAGGCAGGATCCCGTTCATTTGGGTCGTGAAGGAGGCCATGTGGAGCGTACCGAAGAGGTTTGTTTATGTTGGCTTTTGATATTTCTTTTGCACTAGTGTTCATTGTTAGCTTTGAGTTATTATTGTTATGTAGTTATAGGGTGACCTTCTCTGTTTATAGGACCTGAACTTCAAGTGCTTCAGCACCTGAACTTCTATGACTTTGATGACTGGCCCTTTTTCTGCCTTTTTGTATCTTATGGTAGTTTGGTTTGTTATCTGCTATGTTTACTGTGTTTGGACTTCCATGATGTGTCGGTTGAGATAGCTGACCTTCTCTGATTATATAACGTGAACTTCTGCTGATTAGGTATTTGTTTTCTACATGAATATGTTCTAGTCTTTTTTTTGTACTAGTGTTTCCTAGGTGACCTTCTCTGTTTATGGGAACTGAACTTCAAGTGCTTCAGCACCTGAACTTCTGTGACTTTCGATGACTGTCTCTTTTTGTCTTCTTTTGTATCTTAACGGTAGTTTGATATCTTGTCTGCTATGTTTTACTGTATTAGGACTTCCATGATGTGTTAGTTGTGATAGCTGACCTTCTCTGATTATGTAACGTGAACTTTTGCTGATTAGGTATTTGTTTTCTACATGATTATTTTCTAGGCTGTTGATGATGGTGCTGGGGTTAGGGAGGATGTTTTACCTATGCATGAAGATGATCCTCTGCATGAAGCTGCCCCTGTGCATGATCCTTGCCCCTCTATTGATGTATTAGTTGATGAGGTTCATGGCAGTGAAAATAAGGTACCATTTTTTCTTGTCCATTTGTCTTGTTGCCCCTGAGATGGACTTGCTGCCCCTGTGCATGAGGTTTAGTCAGCCCTTTGTAATGACTTTTTGTTTCTTTTTTGCAGTAGCAGAATGATGATGTTAGTGTTGTTCCAGAGAAGGCTGCAGACATGTCCGTCTCAAGCACCGGCTGCTCCGACGGGGTGGTCCTGACTAAACCTCAGTCTTCCGTTGGCGCTGAGGTTTCTGATGCTGAGCAGGGCAAGACAACTGGAGACATCATTTTGGAGAAAGATCATGTTGAGTCTGCTGTACATACTAGTGGTAGTGCTGCTGCAAGCCCGGAGAAGTCTCCTGCAATAGAGTCATCAGTTGATGCCGATGATGTACAAGCACAACCAAATGTTTTTCTTGTTTCAGATTCTCCGGTTGCTACAGCTGCTGCTGGTGTCCTTCCTAACGATGCTGCAACGTCTACTGGAGACGACGATGAAGATACCGAAAGCGATAGCTATGGAGAGGAGGTTGATCATTCCAGTGCTGCCACTGGTCTAGGCAAGGATCCATGAAGAGAGGAGCATGCTTCTCTCTTCTTTCCCCATCCCCTCCCCTCTTTGTTGTTTGGTTTTATTCCATGATATCCTCTATGAATTGCCTGTGTTGTCTAAGTTGAACTTCTGGTTTTGTTGTTTGTCGTGTGGGTTGTAAAGAATGTTAAGTGAACCTATTTTTCTATGTGGGTGGAGGTTTGTAATGCATGTGTTGTGATGTCTATGATGCTATGGTTTTATCCTTTCTGATGTAGCAGCTGAGATGTGCTTATGTTTTGAATGTTTGTGCTTGAATGTTGGTCCTAATTGAAACTGTCGTGAATCTATGTGCTTTGAGTGTTGCTGTTAATTGCTATTTTCTTTTTGGTGAGCAGATAGCGACCTTGCTGTCGTCCGAAAGAAGGTTGATGACTTTTATATACAGTGTAACTAGGCTTACGAATGACCGTTCCAAGAGGTGAGTGCAGCTGCTCAATATTTACATCATCCATGTACCCCCTGTGAACTGCCTGTGGTTTCTTACCTGAACTTCCCAACTCTATGTACCTGAACTTCTTGTTTTTTTACTTCTCCGGTGCTGAACTTCCGGCCTCTTCTATACTGTACTGCCTGTTATGACATAGCTGAACTTCTGTGCTAACATGTGTTTATGAACTTTCCTGAGTTTCCTGATGCTTAACTTCTTTTACTTTCTATTTGCTTGTTTTAGATCAATGATTATGTTCCAAAACAAGGAGTGTGAAGCTTCTGTTGAAGATGTCGCAATATCTTTTGGTCCTCGCGGAATGCTTCGGTCTAATGTGGCTGAGTGTGCACTCTACTATCTACGTGCGAAATACCAGGGATGAGACAAACTCATCCTGCCGTATTGGGTTTGTGTAAGTCAACCATACAGTGATTTCTTTTCCGTTTTTTCCTTACCATTTTTTTAGTTAAAACTTGTTTGTCTCGTTTTTGTATTTTTTTTCATATGTTGGTGTTGCCTGCATTATTTTAGGACAAGATTTTCAGAGGTCAATTTGATTCCCGTGTGAGGAAGTACTTCATGGCGAGTGGTCCAGATAGCATGGATGCACATGATTCGGTATGCAATATCTTGTTCTTTGCCTCTGTATTAGTTTTGCAGTGCGATCCACTGTGTTAATATTTTTTTATTTTGTATCGTCCTGATATTAATTCTCATTTTTTAATGATTCGTGTGTTTATGATTCTTCAGGTTGTTTTACCTACTTTTGACCCACCTGAGGTTCCTGCTTCCATGGGTGGTGTTGGTCATTGGGTTTCGGTATTTGCGGAATTCAAGGTTCCAGCTTTTCGATTCCTACTATGGACCAAAAGATGAATGTGTTGTACTCCTGTTTCGGCGGATGACCGACAACATCAAGAGGCTTTGGAAGGATGCCAGCAACGACAGGGAGACACCCTTCAGTCCAGTTAGCATCGACAATTTCCCTCTAGATTGGATTGATGTCCCCCAGCAGCAAAACAAGTATGAGTTCCACTTTTTCTCTTTATCACATCTTTTTAACTGTAGTTGTACTTAAGCTGCGACGTGTTTAACTCGTTGGCTTTCTTTTTCTGTTCTAACACTATTCTTTTTACTTCGTTTGATGGTAGTATCGACTGCGGATTCTTCATGCTTACGAATGTTAATTCGTATCATGATGGGGTTCTTGCAAATTATTCCCATGAGAATATTGGGGATATCAGGAAGACGTGGTTGTACTCAATCGCTTCTTCTAACCTTTTTGAGACAGACTTCAAATCTCTGTTTGGCTACTACACATGTAAGTATTTGGAAGTTGGACTGCTTACCTGCACTGCATCTTTTATTCTACCTGAACTTCATATTTTTTCCTCTCAAACTTGGACTTCTGCTTGAGATCTGGCTGGGCTGCTGGTTTCGGAAGGAGAGGAGCATTTTCTTTGTACTTGAACTTCATTTCTATGTTTTTTAATTTTGCTTGTGTGTTTGGTTTCAGTAATTAATGTCCTTCCATTGCTTAAATGGACATGAGCATTTTTTTCTAATTGAACTTCAGAAATGATGGCTTTCTATGGTTTTTGTTAGCTGTAGTTGAATGATTTCGAGTTCATCGGTTTATCTTGAACTGTTCCTCTGGTTGTACCTGAACTTCATTTAGTTTTTTACTGCAACTAATTTTTTTAGGTTAGCTTGAGTAGTAACCATGTCATCTTTATTAGTTGGACTGCACATTGTGATGTTCCTGAACTTCAGTTGTATTTTAATGGTGATGTTTTCTCTTCTTTTTTTCTTTGACAGTGGATCCGTTGGAGTTGATCGATTACCACTACTCATTCCTCGGGTCACAGGAATACCAGCCTAGGGAGGAACCAATGAGTACAGCTCCGATAGAAGATGATAGACCTCGGACCCTCATTCCTTCCAAGTTGGGGGAGCAGGCTGGCGGTATTCGTGGTACTCCAAAAACCCCATGCTACAGGAAGGCTGATGTAGTCGAAGCAGCTGAAGCAAAAGTGATTTCGTCCGATGATGATTTTGAGAAGATTGGTTACCCGAAGAATGCTAAACGTGTTGCTGGAACTGTTGCTAGTAGAGGTGGGAAGAATGTTGTGATGACCAGGAGGAAACCGGCAGTTGAGTCTAGGAACATAACTACGTCCAAGCGAGCATCAAGATTGCCTTTGAAGTGGCGTTCTCCTGTCGCTCCCCTGAAAAAATACAGTTACCCTCATCTATCCGAGGCCCGGAAATTGAAATAGTATGTGCTGAGTAAAGCCGGTCTGGAGAAGTATTATGGGTGAGTTACCCTCTTTCTGTCGTTCCCTTGCCTTGGGAGTTGTAGTGTCTGAACTTCTGTTGTTGTATTGTCTGAACTGCCATTGTTGTAGTATATGAACTCCTGTTTTATGTCTCCTCTTGCCTTTTTGAGTTATAGTGACTGGACTTCTGTTTTGTTGTTGTATCTGAACTTATAATATATTTTTTACCATCCTTTTGTATTCTGCAGGACAAGCTACTGCATGTTTACCATCCCTGGGAATGTTATTGACCTCACAGGAGATTTCCTTTATAGGCTTTTCGGTGATGGGCAGCAGATGGAAGGAGACATAATGGATTATCTCATAAATTTGTGGAAGGATAACCCGGAGATCTCTGAGATATTCTCTAATTCTGACAGGGTTGTACTTAGTCCCTACTTCATACAGGTTTTAGTTCTTTGCACCCCTATCTCCTTTTTTTGCCTTAGTTTTGTTGTAGTGGCATCTGTGCGGTGTTTTAATTGTATTTTGGTGAATGCATAGTACTGCCTGGAGTATGATTTCTATGCCGCAACAGTTCCAAAGTTCGATGCAAAAAAATCAGCTAAACTCCTCCCAATGTTTGTTCGCAAGGAAGAAGACCTTCTTAACGCAAAGCTGGTTAGTTTTTCATAAATCTTGCTTTTTTCTTAATTTCATGTGCATCCTTTTGCTGAGTTTGTCAATAAGTTTTTGTTCATGTCGTTTCTTCAGTATATATGCTTTATAGTTTGTGTTCACCGGTCCTTTCATTCTTGGCATGTTTTATTGATTCTATTAAAGCTAATTGGCACAATGGCGCACTACAGTGTGTATGTGGTGAATAGATATCATGGGAGCATTGACATCCTCGATTCACTTTCTTACAATAATATGCAAATGTCGCGATCGATTTTCCATGGGGACTGCCAAAATATCGTGAGTGTTTCTTAGCCTGGACATCCTTTCACATTCTCTTGTATGACATGAAGTTTATTATGCCTTGTGTTTACAAAATATGTTGATGTCTCTGTTTTGGTAATAATGCTTGAACTGACTATATTTAGAAGTTGAACTTCTGCTATTTTTGTTTAGGTGGATCTTATGCAGGTGTCGCTTTTTTATGTACCTGAACTTAACTATTTTGGTTAACATCTTTTTGACTTCATCTAATTTTGATATTTCTGGCAGATGAAGAGATTTGTTGGGTTGCTCGAGGAGGTGTATGGCAAGGCTGCATACAAGGCGAGCAAGCAGCCTAACTGGGTGACTATTGCAAAGAGGCCGACTTTCATCGATGTTCCGAAGCAGAAGAATAATGATTGTGGTTTCTTTGCCGTGAAGTTCAGCTCTTCGTATGACAGTGATGAGATTGTTGAAGATTTTGGTGACGTGGAAGTATGTTCTGTCTTTGTTCTTGTCTCATCACCCTTTGATTTTTCTCGTGCGTTTTTGCTATGACGCTCCTGCTATGGTTTAAGATATGCGTTACTAAACCATCATTTTCACCTTTCTTTTGTTTGCAGGCTGCTGCAGATGACTGGAAGGTTGAGTTCATGCACACTCTGGTTTTTAGCGAGAAGAATGAAGTCATGCATTCAGAGCTCCCTAAAGAGATCCAGTCCTTTGGCCCGTGAATTCGAAGCATTAGTTTCATTTGTAGATTTGATTTCGTACAGATTTTTAGGTTTGATAATGATTGGAACAATTCCGTAAAGATTTGCATGTAAGAATGTTTTTAGTGATTTGTGTATCTACTATATGTGAAGCACTATTACTTATGATATTGTGGACAAATGCATTTGGTGTGAAGAATGGCTTTTGTGAATTTCAATGTGCTGCGTCGTTTTTCAGTATCCATGTGTTGAATGTTTTTGCCCCAATAGATGTACCTAAACTTCTGCCTTGGTTTTGGTTGAACTGCTTGATTTTTTTGGGGGGTTGTTTATTTTTGGGCCCCCAACATATGATTGTAGACTTGAACTTCTGCTTTGAGAATGTGGCTGGGCTGCTGGTTTCAGATGGAGAGGATATTCTGTGTTGTGTAATGCATTGGTAATTTTTAACCCAACCAATACGTATGCTTTTGTGTAGAATCTACATTTTTTTGTGTGTTTTTTCAAGTGGGAATGTATTTCATATGTAAATTTGTGCAGAGATATTGTTGATGTTTCTTTTATCTTTGTCGGCATTGTACATGAACTTTTGCACGTATCCAAGCAGAACTTGACATTTGAACGCGTTGTCCTAGGCTTGCTAACCTTAGTTTATGCGGCGAAACCTTATTTTTTTAAGCATATTATTTTGCTACATCGATTTTACATTCCAGAATTTCTTCTGTAAGCTGACATGAACTTCAAAATTGTATGACTATTTGTTGGTTGCTCTTTTATGGAATACAACACGAGTACTTCCTCTCATAACAAACCAGGACTTCTGCAGTAATATTACTTGAACTTCATTCTGTATGTTTTTCATGTTTGTTTTCGCTTGCACTTTCATGCAATACATCACCAGCCAATCTATTCATGTTATAACATACCAGGACTTCTGCAGTAATATTACTTGAACTTCATTCTGTATGTTTTTCATGTTTGTTTATGTTTGCACTTTCATGCAATACATCACCAGCACATCTCTTCCTGCCATAGCATACCGGGACTTCTGCAGTAATATTACTTGAACTTCATAGTGTATGTTTTTCAATTTAACACTGCTTGCACTTTCATGCAGTACAACACCGGCACATCACTTCCTGCCATAACATACCAGGACTTCTGCAGTAATATTACTTGAACTTCACAGTGCATGTTTTTCAATTTAACACTGCTTGCACTTTCATGCAATACAACACCAGCACATCACTTCCTGCCATAACATACCAGGACTTCTGCAGTAATATTACTTGAACTTCACAGTGTATGTTTTTCAATTTAACACTGCTTGCACTTTCATGCAGTACAACACCAGCACATCACTTCCTGCCATAACATACCAGGACTTCTGCAGTAATATTACTTGAACTTCACAGTGTATATTACCAGGGGATGATGACATAATGTTCTGCACATTGACATGACATAAGTTTGCATTGTGTTAATTGACCTATTCTAATTGTTCATGAGCCTTGCGCTCCTCCTAGGCTTTGGTGGTAGAGGTTTTTGCTTGACATGTACCTCTTCCTCTTCATCGTCCTCTTCCTCTTCATCGTCGTCTTCCTCTTCCTCTTCATCATCGCATTCCACTTCCTCTTCATCGTCGCATTCCACTTCCTCTTCATCTTCGTCTTCCTCTTCTTCATCGTTGTCTTCATCTTCGTCTTCCTCTTCATCTTCCACCACCTTCTTGTTGTTGGCTCTAGGTCTTGTTTTCTGTTTCTTCTCTGGCATTTTGCTTGTCTTTTCAGCATCTGCGCGCTTCGGGCATGTTCTTGCATTATGTGGTTCATACTCCTTGCATATGCTACAAAGCCTGCTGCTTGTTTTCTCTGGGTGTGGTCCCTTCTTTTGTTCCATAACTTTGGGCTGCTATTTTTGAGATTTGGGTTGCTTGACCTCCTCAACATTGTTTCTTTCCAAGAGTGTTGGACAGGTCAGCTTGTTGTGTCTCGCAACCTGGTTGCACACACTGCATTTCCTGTGTCCAAGTGGCACCCCGTTCTCATCGTGCACGATGACTCTTCCTGCAGGTGGTGCCTTTATTTGAGCTCTCTTGTCACTTTTATTTGCTGAAGTAATTTTCTTCCTACTCTTTGTTTCAGAATACAACGGCAATTTCATCGTCTCTTGTTGTCGCTGCTCCATTGATTGGCCATCACCCTGCTTGCATTGGCTGGCTTCAGCGGCGGCGTTGAGCATTTCAGCTGCATAATGATGAAGGTCATCTTCAATTTTAGCGTCCTCTTCAGCCATCCTTTCGTCAGCATCCGCTTGATTTGCTGAATGTATTGTTGGAAATATGCCCTAGAGGCAATAATAAATTAGTTATTATTATATTTCCTTGTTCATGATAATTGTTTATTATCCATGCTATAATTGTATTGATAGGAAACTCAAATACATGTGTGGGTACATAGACAACACCATGTCCCTAGTAAGCCTCTAGTTGACTAGCTCGTTGATCAATAGATGGTTACAGTTTCCTGACCATGGACATTGGATGTCGTTGATAACGGTATCACATCATTAGCAGAATGATGTGATGGACAAGACCCAATCCTAAGCCTAGCACAAAGATCGTGTAGTTCGTATGCTAAAGCTTTTCTAATGTCAAGTATCTTTTCCTTAGACCATGAGATTGTGCAACTCCCGGATACCATAGGAATGCTTTGGGTGTACCAAACGTCACAACATAACTGGGTGGCTATAAAGGTGCACTACAGGTATCTCTGAAAGTGTCTGTTGGGTTGGCACGAATCGAGACTGGGATTTGTCACTCCGTGTAAACGGAGAGGTATCTCTGGGCCCACTCGGTAGGACATCATCATAATGTGCACAATGTGACCAAGGGGTTGATCACGGGATGATGTGTTACGGAACGAGTAAAGAGACTTGCCGGTAACGAGATTGAACAAGGTATCGGTATACCGACGATCAAATCTCGGGCAAGTACAATACCGCTAGACAAAGGGAATTGTATACGGGATCGATTGAGTCCTTGACATCGTGGTTCATCCGATGAGATCATCGTTGAACATGTGGGAGCCAACATGGGTATCCAGATCCCGCTGTTGGCTATTGACCGGAGAACGTCTCCGTCATGTCTGCATGATTCCCGAACCCGTAGGGTCTACACACTTAAGGTTCGATGATGCTAGGGTTATAAAGGAAGTTTGTATGTGGTTACCGAATGTTGTTCAGAGTCCCGGATGAGATCCCGGACGTCACGAGGAGTTCCGGAATGGTTCGGAGGTAAAGATTTATATATGGGAAGTCCTGTTTTGGTCACCGGAAAAGTTTCGGGTTTTATCGGTAACGTACCGGGACCACCGGGAGGGTCCCAGGGGTCCACCAAGTGGGGCCACCGGCCCCGGAGGACTGCATGGGCCAAGTGTGGGAGGGGACCAGCCCCAGGTGGCCTGGTGCGCCCCCCCCCCCCCACAAGGGCCCAAGGCGCCTAGGGTTTGGGGAGGGGGTGCTTCCACCTAACTTGGGGGGCAAGTTTCCCCTCTCCCCCCTTGGCCGCCACCCTTAGATGGGATTGGGGCTGCCGCACCCCTTGGGGTGGAAACCCTAGAGGGGGTGCACCCTCCCTCCCTCTCCCCTATATATAGTTGAGGTCTTGAGGGCTGCCAACACATGAGTTTTGACCTCTCCCTGGCGCAGCCCTACCTCTCTCCATTCTCCTCTCCCGCGGTGCTTGGCGAAGCCTTGCAGGATTGCCATGCTCCTACACCACCACCACGCCGTTGTGCTGCTGCTGGATGGAGTCTTCCTCAACCTCTCCCTCTCTCTCCTTGCTGGATCAAGGCATGGGAGACGTCACCGGGCTGTACGTGTGTTGAATGCGAAGGTGCCGTCCGTTCGGCACTAGGATCTCCGATGATTTGGATCACGACGAGTATGACTCCTTCAACCCTGTTCTCTTGAACGCTTCTGCTTAGCGATCTACAAGGGTATGTAGATGCACTATCCTTCCCCTCGTTACTGGTTTCTCCATAGATAGATCTTGGTGACACGTAGGAAAATTTTGAATTTCTGCTACGTTCCCCAACATGTATTGCATCAAGCTCTTCCACAAGCCTCTTGAGAACATAGTATGCTCTGTCATATTGCTGGTCACATCTCATCGCTTTCTTGTTAACCATAAAATTCAGCTGCAGCAATATGTCTTGCTTCAATAGCCTTGAGTTGTCATCCCATGCGGTTGTGTTGTAGTCCCTTGTATCAAAAGTTGGTTGTGATCTTGCAGTCTTTGTGTACCGTTTGAGGATATACTTGTTTGGAAAATTGTCAGGCTTGAGGTAGTCAAGTATGTTCATGATGTGAAGGCAGAACATGCCTGCATTTTTGTGATGAATGCAGAATACATAGTTTGAGAGCCAGCAATGAGTTTCATAAATTTTGATATGATACTACTAGTCTAGCTATTTAATGAGGTTGTTTTTTCACTCACCTGTGTGTGTCCAGAGCTTGCGTTCACACTCGTATATTTCGTTCTCTGGGTCAGCTACAACCTGGAATTCATGCTTTGACCAGGAAAATCTTTCTTCATCATCATGGCCAGGCTTGTTGTGGTAGTACACAAGGTACTTAGTTGGCTCTGTTGTACGCTTCGCGTGGAATAGTGTTGCCTTTCTCATCCTATTCCTCATCTCGGTGTACACGGCTCTCGTGTACTTGATGGACATGTCTTCCTCGTAGCTGTAAGTTGTTTTTGTCACAGGATTGGTCGTCAAAAAGTGAGATATTAGTCGAAACAGAGTCATGGGTTTCATTTTTAAAAAATTCAAAGTGCACATGTTGAAGGTAAAATAGAACATGATGGAGGTGTTTTGTACTTGTCATCATACCATGCTGGTCATTGTTTGCTCATTCTCCTTCTGCATCCGAGTTTGTATGCAAGCATTGACCCGCCTAGCAATCTTGTGTAGGTTCTGGGTCCCCTTGACAAACCCTTTCTTTAGCACGTGGTTCATGCTCTCGCTTTGTTGTGTGGAAGTCATTCTAGCACAGAAAATGTTCTTGTAATATGTTGAAATCCACACCTTCCTATCACTCCAGAGCTGCATCATCATCTGGTCGTTCTCCAGGTTGTACTTGTGCACCAGTTTAGCCTAGGCATCTTCAAACTCCGTTGGCATGAGCGTCCAGTTTAATATAGCTTTGAACTCCTCTTTGAATGTTTTATACTTTTTGTACAGCAACACGAGGTATTCCCTGTACTTCTTCAAGATGTGCCAACGGCATAGCTTGTGGACGGTGTTTGGAAATGATTGTGGTATAGCTTTCGCCATCGATGGGCATTGGTCTGCATGAATTAAAAAAAATGAAACTTCATTCTTTTTCTTGTACTGATGGTGAACTTATGTTGTACAAGTACTTGAACTTCACATGCAGCAATATGACTATCTAAAAATGGCACATGTATTTTTTCTTACGGAGTGTTCTTGAACTTCCGTGGTACCAGTGCTTGAACTTAACAGGTAGCAGTGGGACTACCTAGTAGTGTCACACTCAAATTTTTCTTACAGCAGTGTTCTTGAACTTCTGTGGTACCAGTGCTTGAACTTCACATAAATATCTATATTTTTCTGAACATGTTACATGTTTTTTTTCTTTACATCTTTCTGTCCTTGAACTTCTATGATTCCTGTACTTGAACTTCACATTCATGACCAGTTTTTTTCTAAACATGTGACAGATAATTTTGCTTTCTTCCACTGTTAGTTGGACTTATGTGCTAGCAGTGGTTGAACTGCTTGCTATATATTATTTCAGATAAAACCAAATATACCCAATACAGACCCATAGACTAAAAATATGATGAAACTTGAGGAGTTTTTTATTTGAACTCACCTGTTAGAATGCAAGTTGGGTGCTTGTTGTTCATGCACTGTAGAAATGTATTGAACAGCCACTTGAATGACTTTGCATCTTCGTCTCTTATCAGGGCAACAGCAAATATCGTTGACTGCAAGTGATGGTTTGTTCCAACAAACACTCCCAGGGGCATGTGAAATTTGTTGGTCTTGTAAGTCGTGTCGAATGTTACGCAATCGCCGAAGTCTTGATAGGCTCCTCGGCAGCTTGCATTGGACCAGAAAATGTTTTTAATTGACTTGTCCTTGTCCACTTAGATGTCATAGAAAAACTCATCATTTATCGCCTTCATGTCTTTGAAGAATGAAACAAGTTTCAATACATCATCCAAATCATCTTTCCTTGCATTCATGGCTTTCCTGCAAATCACATGCAAACATGCATTTGTTTATTTTTTGCTAGCAAAGGATTGTGAGCTAGGTTGCTATTTTACATTGCAGTATGTTGGTGTTTGAGTACTTACTGGTTTAGCAGGTCTCGTCCGGTCATGCTTAGGAAGTAGCTTCCATCTTCATTTTCAGATAGCATTGACATTATTGTTGTGTGCTTGACATCATGGTACTGCAAGAGCTTTACGTACTCCAAAATAGTGGGGTCATAATTTTTGTGTGAGTACAAAAACACCAGCATGTCATCAGTTTGCATGAGTTGGTGATTATGATTGTACTCAATGTCCACTGCCACGCATGTGCCATCCTCCTGCACCTTCACCCTCATTCTTGCATTGCAGCCCGTCCTCTGCGATGTTTTGTTTCGCTTCCCGCTGGCCTCTAAAACTAAAGATGTGTGTATCCCTTGGAAGGCGCAAACAAAATACTTGTGGTTGTCATTTCCACCCGTCTTCCTGATTCCACAACCAGCGTGTCTGGCGTATCTGTTATAAAATTCACTTGCTTTCTCTACATCTTTAAATCGCATCTTTAGTCTTGGTATTAGATAATCCGGTAGATCTGGTGTCTGCAGAAAAAGAAAAAAAATCCAAACAGCACCTTAAAATGCAGTTTATGAACTTGTTATCCTGGAGGGAGCAGAAAATTTGCAGATAATACAAGATGCGTATATAAATATTTTTTGTTTCACTTACGTGCGTGTATGATCGCAACTCTGCGGGTGTCGGCTGTTGTCCCTCTGGGATGGGGCATGGCGGAGTAATCATAGCAGGATGCAGCAGTGGATCACAAGGTGGAAGGAGGGCTGAAGATGGCCTCTCTCTTGTTTGCGTCCTTTTTGCTTGAGGTAGTTGTGGAGGTATTGTGATCCTGGTCTTGGTTTGCTCTTTTGTTTTGTGAAGCAATCCATCTACCTTATGCCCCGTACAATTCTGACTTGTAGCGGCAGCAGGATCAAATGGTGGTAGTGTGCAGATCACTCTCCTCTGTGTGTGTGTTGCTGTTGGATTTGTCCTGGGATCCGGTTTAGTTGCTTCGCTTTGGCATTGATGAGGCACACCAGGATAACCTCCAGAGTTACACGCAGGACTTGAGCTAGCCCCCTCTTCCATCGGTGTGCTTGGGAGTCTACTGGTGGATACAAAGAATCTGCGGGGGATTTCCGGCGTCACCCAATTAGGTGGAGGCGCAAACTTGTGCGGATAGGGCTGTGACCCAGCTTCTCGGGAGTATCCGTGTGTTTCGGGTGTCATCCATTTTTGGTCTGGAGCCGGTTGGTAATGCTGTTGGTGCGTTTGACGTGTGACCCATTGAGACGGTGGTGCAACGCGTACAGGCTTTGCATTGTCTACTTGCTGCTGGGAACTTCTAAGCTTCTTCATGCGTCTCTCGTCTTGCTGACATAAAAGGAAAAAGTGTCTGTTAGCACACAGGTTATATCTACATATACCTTCATAACTGAACTTAACATTATTCACAGCCTGAACTTCTCATAAAAAAGTGGTGAGAGACATCACACTATGCACTGAAGTGAGCATCTGCCAATGCCTTTGTACCTGAACTGAGCACCCTTCACAGAACGAACTTCACATCCTGTTTTTTAATTCTGCAATATGAGATTACTTATATGTACCTGAACTGAGCACTCTACACAACCTGAACTTCTTGTCTTGCAAAGGGGAAATAATGTCTACAGTTAGGAAACCTGAACCTTCATGAGTTTTTGGAATGGTTGGACTGCTAGTGCATACCAACCTGACCTTCAAGTCATATCACATGCATGTTCTATTTTCATTTTTATTTTTTTGAATGTGAATGTGAATGTGAATGCAGGCAGATTTTATAGTGTTTGTAGCCTGGACTGAGGCTCATACACTACCAGAACTTCTCATAGTTGTAAGCAGGAGATTTTAAAAAGCTTTTGTAGCCTGGACTGAGGCTCATACACTACCAGAACTTCTCATGGTTGTAAGCAGGAGATTTTAAAAAAGCTTTTGTAGCCTGGACTGAGGCTCATACACTACCAGAACTTCTCATGGCTGTAAGCATGAGATTTTAGAAAAGCTTTTGTAGCCTGGACTGAGGCTCATACACTACCAGAACTTCTCATGGTTGTAAGCAAATAACAAACCGAAGGATGGAAGAAGTTCAACCATACCCTGGCTATAAGTTCGGCCAACCTTTTTCCAGCAGCTGATAGGCCACCCTGAGAACAATTCATCGTGGAGGTATGAGAGGAATCCCATGGCAATCCATGTTTTGCAGAGGGCGAAGTTCATCTGCACGAAGCAAGAAGGTCAGAGAATGCAATATTGAAGAAGAAGGTAAAATTGGGAGGAAGTTCATGTACTGTTGCAGCTGAATTTGAGGGCACAGCAGATGCCGCCTCCACGGAGGAGTTGCTCCATTGGTCGCGCCGCTCGCCGTCGGGCCCGTCATCTGGTCTGCCAAGTCTTCGGGCGGTGGTGATGGGACGAGGATGCAGCTTCCTGAAGTCCATGGCGGCTTCGCTGCGTCCAGGCGACGCGGGCTCCCTCGCGCCGGCGTCCATCGTCGCTCGCTCGCCCGTGCTGGTGGTCAGCCAGGAGCTGGAGACGGAGGGGAGGCGACGGACCCGGCTGGACAGGAGCTGGTGAAGAAGGGGAGGCGGCGGATCCGGCCGGCCAGGAGCTGTAGACAGGGGGGCACGGGGGGCGGCGGATCCGGCGAAGATCGGCGCGACCACGGGGGGAGGTCGCGGGATCGAGGGAAGGAGGTGGGCTGGGGCGGCTCGGGATCGGGATCAGGTGGATCCTGTCGGGGGGCATTGGGATCCAGTGGATCCTGTCGAGCCGGGGGCAGTCCAGAAGTTCGGGAGGGCCCTATCGGGCCCTATATACGGGCTGCTGTGATCCAAATAGTTATTCTAATCCCAGGATTAGAATAGTGCTACTATATATATATATGTGTGTGTGTGTGTGTGTGTGTGTGTGTGTGTGTGTGAGTTTATGTCCTCTACAACATTCACTTATTGCTAATTCTTCAAGTTGACTTTTTCCGCTAAGTGAATGTGATCGGACCCTTTCCCCCTCTATGCTGAACTCAATCCAATCTTTTCACAAATTCTTCATGTGCGTTCTGATTTGAAACTCGTTCAAAATCTTCACTGTGTCCTTGACAGCTGAAGAAATTGCGAACGGTAACTTAAAACTTATCTTATATAAATTTTCGGCTTTGCCGCTCAAACCGTTCCGCTTCTCATGACAAATACTTATCTATTCACCCACGATCCTACACGATCGCCACCTCACAGTACGTGGGTGACACATGTCATGTGAATGGGAAAAGCTAGGGGCACGTTCGTCTGAAATCCTCGGGCGCACAGTTTTTCACTGCCGCTATAAATACCCTTGTCTTCTCCTCACTTCACTTTTACTCCGCTCGACCTCTCTCTCTCTCCCACTCGAGCTTCCCAAACCCTAGCGCCGCCGCTACTTCATCGTCGCCGGTGAGGAAGAGCTTCACTACCTCGACCTCGTTGTCGTCGTACTCGCGTCGGTTGCGGATCTCTTCACTCCGCTGCCGCCGTAGCCGTCTTCCTCTGCCGAGTTAGGGAGTGGAAGATCTGAACGGACGAACTTCACCTCAACACTTCTCAGTTCGTCATGTTCTTCACTTTGGGTAATTAAAAGTTACTTTTATTGCCCGCTTTGATTCATGTGTTTTCATAAAAATCTTCAAAGGTGTTTATTCTTCAAATCTTCCACACTAAAACACCTCACATGTTATTTGTTCTTGATTTGTTTCTCTAAGCAATGATTTTCTTCAAGATTCCTCAATTGTGTGGATTTCCAAATCTGTACAACTCTGGAACCTAAGATAAAGAACGCTTAGTGAAATTCTTCAAGACTCATCGGTCAAATTCCTCAAACCTATTCTCCTTTTAAAAAAAATCTTCTGAGAACGCATATGACCTCTCCACATTCCTCGAAACTATACTCTATTCAAAGGTACAAATGTCCGCTGCTGAATCATTAGGTTCTCATCAACTTAACTCATTTGCAGCGTTCCTCGAAGAAAAGTTGCATACATCTTCAGAAACTTCAGTTGTTAATCCTCAGCTAAAGAAAATGGCTGACGGTAAGAAGCCACAGAAGGGAGGAAAAAGGCCTGAGGTCAACACAACGTTTGAAATCCCTGAGGATATCTATGATGGATATTGCACTCCAGATGAGGCCAAGTTTGGCAAGGAGGACAAGAATCAGCGCAAAGTGCGCATACAACGAATTGAGAGGAGATGGGCATGAGAATGGAGGGAGTACAGATATGTTACTCCCAAGTACATGAAGAAAATCATGCTCAATCCTCCATGCTCAAGACCTCCATTGAGTCCTGGCCAACTGGCGGATCCCACCAGCCTCAAGCGCGGTGAGGACTATGCTACTAAATGGGCTAGGCGCCAGGACAAACTAGCCAAGCAAGCAAAAGAGGCAGTGAGGAAATTCAATGAAGATTCTGCTACTGCTGCTAACGCTGCTGAGGCGTCTGGCAGTAAGCCCAGAAAGGCTATACCAAAGAAGCCTACCCACAAGTCCAGTGCTTCTCCTTCAATGCCCTCATGGCCAAGCTCCTCGGCAATGCCCTCATGGCCAGCATCTTCAAAGCCCTCACGGCCAATTCCTCAGTCTGCTCCTCCTCCTCCTCCAACAAAGTCTTCTGCTGCTCCGACAAAATCTTCGGCACCTGTGCATCTTGCCACGTGCCAAAGGACTCAAGGCTTCTCTATTGCCTCAAGAGCATCTGCAAGCTCCTCGGCTGCTCGACCTTCCTCAGTTGGTCCCTCACTGCTGAAGAAAAAGGCCACTACTGGACGAGGTATTCGACCAAGTCCCCACAAGAAGCAAGTCGCTTTCCAAGTGCCCTCTGATGATGATGAGGTGGATGATGAAGAACTTGCTGAAATCATCAGAGACAGGAAATCAAGGGCCGCTAGAGCCAAAGGCAGCAATGTGCCACTACTTTTGGATCCCAAGTTGATCCTCGATTTCATCGACTTATGGCACAAGGACCCAGCTACACCTTTGCCGGAGATGAATCTCACTCCTGGTCAAAGCCATGTTCTCACTCACTTCATTGAGGAAGGGAAATGGAATTATGAAGAAGGATGAAGGCTGAAGAAAGCGCAATACAAGAAACAGCGCTATCTCAAGGACAATGTCCTCACTCTCACTCCTGATCAGCTCCTTGCCTTGCAAGAGGAAATCAAGCAACTGAGTGATGATTTCAATCGATACCATGCTGATTGGAAGGGAGCAAAGGTTCAATTCGTCAATCTAATGAAGACTTTCTCTTCAACTGCCACTGCACCGGTGCATGTTGAAATTCCTCAGGCTGAAGAATCTACTCAGCCCATTGAAGAACATGCCAGCACCGCTGATGTCAGTATGGTTGCTGAAGAAAATGAGAGTACCAGGGCTGATGACTCCATTCCAGCCGCTGATGATATTGCCAGGGCATCCACTAGTGATGCACCTGAGGAAAGTGAACAAGCCAGGGCAACTGCAACAGTTGCGCCTGAAGAAAATGCACCTCCTGTGCCTACACCAACTCCTATCCTTCCATCTGCTCTTGATGTGAAGAAGACCAAGGATGCAGAACATGCAGCGATGAAGAAAAGGAAGGCATCAACTTCATCAAATTCTTCAGCTCCGAAGAAGATGAAGACTCTGATCAGTTCAATTGACAATCCAATTGATGTCGTTCCCATCTCGTTAATGCCATCAAAGGACCTTGTTCCTTTTGGTGAAGAATATGACATTCCCGAGGAATCTGATGAAGAAACTCCATCTGCTGCTTCAACAGACCAGTTAGACGAAGAAATTGAAGTGGATGAGATCCCTTCACCCCAGTCACTTCCTCACCTGTGCCTTAGTTCACTGCAGAAGAGGCGGGTGTTGAAGAAATTGAAGATGAGGATGTGGACATCGGATGTACCACACCAGTGCTCAATGATGACTTTTGGGAAAGTCGGCACCCCAAAACTCCATTGTTCACTCCTCTCCAAGTTGTTCCTCAGTCCCCAGTAGCTACATACGTACAAGTGGAATCTGATGAACATCGTGCAACCCCGTCCGTCCATGAGGAAATTCCAGCCACTAGCACTGATGAAAATGTGAATGAAGAAGTGATGACTCAGGCTGCAACTGCAGAAGAAACTGAAATTCCTCGGCATGAGGAACCTGAGATTGCTATTCCTGAGGTGATATTGCAAATCACAGACACTCCTTAGCCCAAGCCAAACAATCCCTTCTCCAAGAAGCCAAAATTCAAGGCTGATGATTTCTTCGGCGAGCACGTATTCTTCACTGAATTCAACCCTTATGAAAATGCCCGTCTTAGAAGGAAGCGTTTCTGGACTGCCAGCCAGGCAAACTTCTATTCCTCAGTTCTATTTGACAAGGACAAAGTCTTCGATCATGAGCACATTCCTCACGTGGACATGGAATCTATGCCATGCTTCACGCCGGTTCTCAGTATGCTTCACGATGCAGGCTTGCTGAATTTCTGCACTGACATCATTGATTGGAATGAAGAACTTATTCTTCAGTTCTATGCAACTTTGCATATCACAGGCGATGTTGCTAACGTCAACTCATGGGTGTTGGACTAGATGACTGAAAACACTCATTACAAGGCACCAGCCTCTGAATTGCTTCGTGCCTTGCCAATCTGTCCTCCACCAGAAGGCGCTCGCTGTCTGTATGATGAACCTGAACTTACTGATCATTATATGCAAGTGCTCATGAAGCCGCTGAAGCCTGGACAAGCTCAAAGGACCAAATTCCTCGTGAAGGATTTGCTCTATGTGCCCAGAACCATATACCGCACTCTGATGAAGACTATCAGCCCAATCAAAGGACATGATTCTTCAGATGAAGAAATTGTGGGGATGATGAAGAATATGCTCTTCAACATCATGCATGGTATTCCTATCAATTACCATGATTTCTTCATGAGGACTCTTGCAAACGTTGCACTTTCTCCATTTGAGCTGAAGCCTTACGTGTCGTGGATCATGAGATTCCTCAGAACAAGGTCTTCACTCAACTACAAGGCTGATTTTAAGAATCACCTCAGCTACTTGCCCCCAATTGAAGTCCTCAAGCGGACAATTTCCTCATCCGATGAGAAGGGCAAGTCACCAGCTGTGATCGATGAAGGCATTCGTCCATTGGATGGTCAGTTCCGCAAAGCTGCATCCTACTCCACCAATGATGACTCTTCCACACATGATTCTGCTGCAAATGCTCCAAAGTCAAGTCCTCAAACTACTGCTCCACGTGTGATGACTGACCGTGAACTGCTCATAAGTCTTCACCAGAAGGTCGATCGGAATCACAAATGGGTTAAGCGTCAGTTTGGCTCTATTCTTCACAACATGACTTCTACACATAATGCAGTGAAGAAAAACCACTACTACCTCCATGAAGTGTTTGATTACACCTGGGAAATTATGTCTCATCTATATAGCGAAGAAGATCTGAAGCAAATGGGCTTCAAGGAAGACTTTGAATGGTCCACACCTCCTCCGAAGAAATTCAAGAAGGTCAAGGTTCCTTCCTTGGTGGCTAGCTCATATTCTTTATCACGCGTCACGGACGAGCATGAAGATTTGGACGACACTGCAACAGGCCCTACAACGACTCAAGACCCTGACAACACTGGCGCTCCTCCTCCATCATGATATTCTTCAGGGGCGTTAGTCCTCAGTTTCAACCCTTTTGGTCATTCAGTGACAAAGGGGGAGAAATTTGACTTAGTCTTCAAGCGGGTCTATATATGGGCATTTTTTTGCTAAGTTACAACTCTCGTTCTTCTGATGACTTTGCTGGATCGAGTTGTAATCTTAAACTCTATGGTGGCTTGATACTTTTGATGTGTTCCTCTGCATGCTTATTCCTCATTAATGTTAATGCACGCATGCTGAATCACATCAGTCACCATATTTCATCATGCATTTCAAATTCCTCATATTATATGTGAAATGCGTGTATGAATTACAAGATATAGGGGGAGATCTCCATGATTATACTCTTCAAGTGTGCATTGCTTCAAAAGCAAATACCTCACGATGCACATCTTAAGTGGGAAATCTTCTATATCTTGCAATCAAATTCCTCAATATCAGTATTTACACTTCACATGTTTATCCCTGTTGAAAACTTAACCTATATTGTCATCAATCACCAAAAAGGGGGAGATTGTAAGTGCATCTAGTGCCCCTTAGTGATTTTGGTGTATTGAAGACTTATCGGTTAAGAGACTGATGCATTTGTGAGTGTACACAGGTTTATAAGTCTATGAGGAGTTTGATATTTACAGAGAAAGTCGACCCCTAAAAATGAAGTTCTTCAATTGAAGACTTTGGATTTCTGAAGACTTTGAAAGTGAAGAAATTGGTGTGACCTTGAAGACTTGGTAATCATTCGAGGAACTGAAGCGTCAAGACTTTTGTTTTTACTGTTTCATTTTCTCTTTCTTGAGTCATAGGAAACACCGTACTGTTAAAGGGGGTTGAGGAAATACTAAGGAAAAATTTCCATGTGATGCTCAACTCAAAATCCTACACCTACCAATCCTTTCGAGTGAAGCCATTGGAAATCTCGCACAGTTCAGCCGTATTATTCAGTGACAGAGACGAAGTTCTTCTGGTCTCTGAGGAATTTGTTCTGACTGAAGAGTTAGGAATTCGCCAGTGCGAATTGCCTACCAAGTGAGGAACATGATAGCCCTGAGGAATTCGAACTTCAAATATTCCGACTGTTGCTGTGCTACGCGCCAGCTGTCCCAAAATATCTACCCACCTAACGGTCATATCAGACAAGGGCATTTATTTCTTATCATGCCGGGCTGCTCCCTAGGCTATAAATAGCCGCCCCCTTCAACCACTAGCTGGTTGGCTGCTCCGAGAGAAACTGACACTTGTCATTTGAGAGCAACCCATCCTCCAAGGACTTTGAGTGAAAATCATCAAGTGAGGAAATCCCAAACCCAAACCTACAAAACCCCAAGTGATTGAGCATCACTGAAGAGATTGATCCTGCGTGGATCTGACGCTTGTTTCCTTTGAAGACTATGCTTCTTCCAGACGGTTAGGTGTCAAGGTCTAGAGCATCCAAGAGGAATTGTGGATCGCCGAGTGACCGAGTTTGTGAAGGTTCGGAAGTCACCTGAAGACTTACCACGAGTGATTGGGCGAGGTCTGTGTGACTTTAGCTCAAGGAGAATACGGTGAGGACTGTGTGTCCGGGACTGGGTGTCCTCGAGTTTAAATACTCTGCCGCTCCAACCAGATGTACAACTGAGACAACAGTTGGAACTGGTCTACCAAATCATTGTCTTCACCGAGCTTACTGGTTCTATTTCTTCAACTCTTTAAATTCCTCATTTATGTTGTTGTGTGCCTGTTCATACCTGTTTGAAGACTTTGACTGAAGACTTTCTCAATTTCCTCAATTCTATTTCTTCAGTCTGGTCGTCTTCTTCCTTGTGTTATCCTGTGTTTACACTTTCTATACTCTGTGATTGTCTTCATTTCATCATGATGACTATGCTTGTGCTCTGTTGTGTTCCTTTCTGAGTACTATTCTGCTGCTAGTAGTTCTTCATTTAGGAATTTCCTCACCAGCAAATTCCTCAGTGAAGAATTCATAAAAATCGCCTATTCACCCCCCCTCTAGTCGATATAACGCACTTTCAAGGGCTATACTAGCAAGTAGTAGTACGTACTACTTGCTCTATTCCTAAATATTTGTATTTCTAGAGATTTCAACAAGTGACTACATACAGAGCAAAATGAGTGCTCTACATTCTAAAATATGTCTATATACATCTGTATGTAGTAGTCCATTTGAATCTCTGAAAAGAAAAATATTTAGGAACGGAGGGAGTAGTACAATAGTGGGCTCACATAGCAATTTTGTCTCATGCAAGAGCCTGGCTATATGCATGCTCCAATGTTCACAACTGCCACGTTCGGGTTGCGCTTGGCTCTTCGCCTCTTCGATAAGACGAACAATGATGTTACTACTACTGCTTCTACAGTGTCGAATCCACTGCTGCATGTCCGTCCACCGCGAGCGGGAGGGATAGCTTGTTGTAGTAGCATGTCCTCGTTTGCGAGCAACCGCGCGCATGGGCGAGGGAGAAGGCATGTAGTAGTAAAATCAAGCTTCTCCTCGTTGTACAAGTTGACGCGACACATCATAGCACTGTCCCCACATGCTTGCCTCTAAACTTGGTTGAAAGACCCGCAGTGTATAATATATTTTCTGCAACCTCTAACATTTACCCACCACAAATTAAACTATATATTCCTATCTTGACCAGATGAGCGTGCAAACTACAATCACAAGGGTGACAGGTAGGGCCAGGAGACTATTTTAATTTACTTAAAAATACGGCCACATAGCATGGAGCCGACCCCAACGATTTTAAGCTTACAGGCACGGTACACGCTATCCTAGACTACTCTACACATGAAACTGCCACACGAGCGTCCAGGCTGCGCTTGGCTCTTCGCCCCTTTGGGAAGTCGAACAATGATGGAGCACTACTACACTGGAGGAGTACTACAGTACGCTTCTGGCCATCTGACATAGATTGAACTGCTGCATGTCCACCGCGTGTAGGAGGGAGAGCGTGTAGCGAAAGCTTCTCCTAGTCTTGCCAGCCACCACGCTCATGGGCGAGGGAGGGACGCTCCTGCCTTTGCGTGTATGATAGGTGAGCCCGACAGGTGGGTGGCCAACCTCTCATACAGCCAAAGGCAGGTGCAGTTAAGTCCGCGAGTGAGAGGATAATCAAACTTCTCGTTGATGTACGAGTTGATGCGACCCATCAAAGCACTGCACTCGATATATTTCAATAATTTGCGTTTACCGATGCATTAATTACAATGCATGTATGCATGCCGTGACTCTCCTTTTGATACTTGCATGTGTTGATTTAATGCACCTTGAAGTAGTATAAAATATGTGACGGTAAAGCTTTGTAATGCCCCGGCCCAAGTGAGAGATGGTTGTGCACGAGGAGGGTGAGATCATGCAGATAGAACAGGACCCGACGATGGAGCTCTCTAAGGTCTCGATGGACCTCACCGTGCTCCACTGCCCCTTGTGCCTCCGCCCCTTGACGCCTCCAATGTATGAGGTTCGAATACACCTTGTCCGTTCGGCTGATTGAACAAGGTGCAGGTTTCTTGATTGATGTGTTGTTCAATTGATTTCTGCAGTGCAAGGGAGGGCACTTGGCCTGCGCAGACTGTCGCTTCGAGTGCCTCGAGAGCCAGTGGCGGTGCCAGAAGTGCGAGCACGGCGGTGGCTTCGACGTGCGGAACACGGCGGTGGATGCCGTCCTTTTGTCGGTGAGGGTGGAGTGCTCGCATGAAGGTTGTGGGCTCTACGTCACTTACCACAAGCTCGCCGATCACCAGAGCGTGTGTCCGCTCGCGCCCTGCAAATGCCCTATGCCCGTCTGCAGCTATGAAGGCCCACCGCCGGCGCTCTACCACCACATCAGCACCGCTCATCACATGCCCGTGCACAGGATCCAGTATGGCAAGCTGCTCCAGCTGCAAGTGCCACTGTCGGAGCCATGGCTCTTGCTGTTCGCGGAGGAGGATGGTTGCTTGTTTTTCTTGGTCGGCGGTGTGCTCGACATCGGCGCGCCTATCACCGTGTCGGTTGTCTACATCAGAGCGGGGGCATCCCCACTACCGCACTACATGGCCAAGCTATGGGAGAACGATCCGCTGGGGAGCCCAAAGGCACGACCGACGCCGTCAAGGTGGAAATGGAGGTGACAAGCAGCAAGGATCCCGGTGACGTCACCTTGCAGGAGCTGACCTTCTTCACAGTTCCGCCCAAGCTGTTGGCCGGGGCTAAGCTGGTGTCCCTCCACATTCAGATTGACGAGCTCACGTCCTAAATGTTTCTACAGTGCCTTCTGTTTATCTTGGTAATATGCTAATATAGGGATTACCTCGGTCTACTTTAGCTTAAGAAATGGTGGGTTTTGGTGGCGATGCAGCAATTACTTCGACATCAGATCAGTAATTTCCAACAGTCGAACGGATATTTTGTGTCTGTTGGATATAAAGTTCCTTTGGGTAAGAAGTACTACTTGTCATCAAAATGGATAAAAGGAGATGTATGTAGACGTATTTTAGTTCTAGATACGCCCCTTTTTATCCATTTTGATGACAAGCACTCCCTCCGTTCCACAATACATGCCTTCCATTTGTCAAAATATAGATGTATCTAGACATGTTTTAGTATATATGTACATCCATGATAGAGCCAATCGGATGGTTGAGAACACTACAATTCGTAGCTACAGATGCGTGTGTGACTCCCAGATGCAGAGGCTAGAGGTCATCATCCTCCTTTTCGAGAAAATACAGACGTGTGTGTGAGAGGACGAGTGTGTGCGTGCACCTCTTCTCTTCAATTATAACGTAATAAACTCAGAGTACAAGGTTTTGTGGGTGGCACGATGGTGCGTGCGAGAAGTCCCGAGAGATAGGTTTAATGCATCTGAAAAAAAGACTAGCCTATAGCTCGCCACGCGGCTATTCCTGTCGAATGCCCCATTAACCGTAAGATATGTATACGACGGTGCCTGTTATTGCACGTACACAGTGTCGGTGTTCTGGGAACGGGGGTACCCAGACTTGCCTGCCTGCGGCCTGCGGCGTGGCCCAAGGGGTGGCCTAGTATGGCCCGTCTTCATCAACACAAGCTCAAGACCCTCGCGAGGGGCCAAGCCTCGCGGGGCAGACGACAGGAAGCTTCCTCAGGCACGGCCTCATCAGGCTGGCTCGCGAGGAGGCGGAGAGATCAAGGCGGGGTACCTCATGAGGTGCCCGTGACGCAAGCCATGACGACCAAAGCCAGGCGGGCGCCGGCCTGCGCAGAGTCCTTGTTTCCTCTTTGGTGCAAAGGGAGCAAGCGCAGGCAAGAGTATCAAGCAAAGGCAACCATTTCGGTGCAACAAGACCAAGACCAGCAGAACGGCAAGATGGAGGTCATCGTGGAGCCCAAGTCGGCGTCACTGCCAGAGTCTTTGGCAGGCGAGGACCGACTTTAGTCGGGATAAGTGTACTAGATTTTCCCCTTCAAAATGGCCAATTGTTGGCGCCCTTCCTGCTCAATATTTGGGAAGAGGCCCAGGGCCTCCGCCTATAAATATGACTAGCCACCCCCAGGGTAGAGGCATCTAGAAACGAATAAGAGGAGAATTAGAACCTTAGCCATCACCACCACCACCATAAGAACTCCTCCCCTCGTGAGGGAGTTCTTCCTTGTATTGTTCATCATAAGCCCCCTGAGGCAATCCACCATGCCACAAACTAGAGTAGGGTATTACACCACAATGGTGGCCCGAACTAGTATAAACCTCGTGTCCCTTGTGTTGTTCTTCGTGTAGTTTAGATCCTTGCGAGGCGACGAGACATAGGTAGGTAGGAGGTGCGATCTCCGCGTGCACCCCAGAGTTCGAACCTAGAGGGTCTGCCGGAACCCGAAATCCGACATTTGGCGCGCCAGGGAGGGGTGCACTGGAATCCGCCTTCCGCCGCCCTGTTTTTCGCCGCCCCTCGCATCCATGTCAGACGCTCGTCGAGCCCGCGCCGAGCGCCGGGCCGCCCTCGCCACTCATGTCGCCCAGACGGCCCCCGTCGGCGGGTGCCGTCGTCGTTCCCCGTCGCCTGCCGCCAACGCCGCCACCGGCCCGGCGGGGAACGAGCAGCAGGCGTCGTCTCTGCATCCTTCGGTGTGGTGAGAAGGCCGCACCGCCACTCCGTCGCTGACTCCAGCCGGTTCCTCGTCCCATGCCCGTCGCACTCCTGCGGACCCGCACGCCGCGCTGCTCCTGGCGCGGGAACTCCTGCACTACCGTCCCGTCGATGACCTCTACGACGAGTGGCTCGCCCGCATCACTGAGCTCGTCAGCGCCGCTGGGGGCTCCCCTGCTCCATCCCTCTCACTGCATCGCGCCCCGCCTTGCGCGGGCGATGAAGCTCCGGGGGCGCCTCAGCCGCCTCTCCCTCAAGAAGGCGCCTTGGCCCCAAGGCGCGTGCCCCTGGACGGAACCCGCTCCGTCCGGCACCAGCACAGCAAGAGAAGAGCTGCCAAGAGATCCCTCGTCCCCAAGAAGCTGCCCGGGCGCTCCCCGTATCGGCCCGTCATGACCACGCTCCTGCTCCAGCGCGCCAAGACCCCGCGCTGCTCCTGGCGGCAGCACACGGAGACTTCCAAGATCAAGCCCTCCGTCACCCAAGGCCTCCCGTGGCCACTGCAGGTTGTCGTGCCTTCACCGCCGAGCTGCGCGGCGTAGCCTGGCCGGGCAAGTTCAAACCAGATTTGCCCCCACGCTATGATGGCACGGCCGACCCTTCGGAGTTCCTCCAGCTCTATGAGCTGGGCATCGAAGCCGCCAACGGGGATGAGAAGGTCATGGCGAACTGGTTTCCCATGGCGCTCAAGGACGGTGCCCGCACCTGGCTCCTGAACCTGGCTCCTGGCACGATTTCCTCCTGGGACAAGATGCGCACCCGATTCATCGCCAACTTCCAAGGCACACGCGACCGACCCCGGCCATGAGCGACTTGCGCCGCATCAAGCAGGCGCTAGGAGAGACCCTGCAGAAGTTGATCCAGCATTTCAACAACGCTCGCCTTAAGATCCCCAGGACGCCTTTCCCTCCTCGAGCTGCCAGCTGCCGACCCAGAAAAGAAGAAGCCCAAGGTCAAGGACGTGAAGCGCAAGGGGGCTGCCATGCTTGCAGCAGAACCGGACACCAAGCGGGGAAGGGATCAGCCCGAGTCATCCAAGGGCAGCCGGTACTGCGTGTACCACGACCTCCACACCCACAACACCAACGAATGCTAAGAGCTCAGGGTCGTGTGGGATGTACGCGCCAGCCGACGCCCCGAGCGCAACAACCGGGGCTATGGCCAAGGAGGAGGAAGAGGTGGAGGACGATGGGAAGACCGTGGCCCTCGCCAAGGGTGGCGCGACCGACCTCGCGAGGACCGCTGGCAGGATCAGCCTCGCGAGGGAGGCTGGAGGGATCAGCCTTGCGAGGATCGTCCGCAAGGTAACGTGGGCCTCCCTCCTCTGCCACCACAGCCAAGGAGGAATGAAGACCATCATCAGGACGAGTGGGCTGCAGGCTTCCAGGAGCCGCGCGCAATCGCTTGCATCTTGGGTGGAGCTCAAGCCCCAGCCTCTCAGCGCATCTTTAAGCAGTTTGCTCGCGAAGTGAATGCAGTCCTCCCCAAGCTCGAAGCCACACGCCCCCTCAGGTGGTCAGCGTGCGCCATCACGTTCAGCTCAGTGGCTCAGCTCAAGTGCGCAGCCACAGCCGGAGTCCTCCCGATGCTTTGTTCCCTGATCATCAGCAATGTGCAAGTCACTAGGGCCCTCATCGATGGCGGGGCAGGGCTCAATGTCCTATCCGTCGAGACATTCAACAATCTCCAAGTGACATACAACCAGCTTCAGCCAACCAAGCCTTTCTCAGGAGTCACTGATGGTTCCACAGTTCCGATAGGACAGGTCCGCCTTCCTGTCACCTTCGGGAAGCGCAACAACTACCGCACTGAGCTCATTGACTTTGACGTCGCGCACATCCGCCTGCCGTACAATGCCATCCTCGGGTACCCAGCTCTGGCCAAGTTCATGGTCGTGACTCATCATGGTTACAATGTCCTCAAGATGCCAGGAAGCGGTGGAGTCATCACGGTGCCTTGTGAAGAGAGAGATGCAGTATGTTCTTTGGAGCGTGCTTTTCAAGCCGCATCAATTGAAGACCCAGATCACAGGAGCGGAAGGCTTCCCGAGGCAGTCCCTAAGAAGAAGAAGGCATCGCCTGGTCAGAACCCTTGGGAGGCAAGCCCCTCAGAGTCCGCGCCCGTTCCAAGGGCGCCTCCTTCTGTCGCATAGGAAGGCGCGCCCGGCGCCCTCCTCGAGCAAGGTTCAGGGGCTCTCTCCTGGAGGGCCATCGACTTTGCTAAGATCACGAGGGAGGCGCTCGGGCACCACTTGGAGGCGTGTTTCAAAGCATGTTTCCCTCAGGCAGGAGCAAGGCAAGGAGGGCCAAACCCTTGGGAGTTCGTCAGCGAGATCATCCAGGAGCTGCTGGAGTCAAGAGTCATAAGTGGCAGCCGCCGCTTACCCGCCGTAGCTCCCCATCCGGGCGAGGATGGTGGGCTACACGTCTGCATCGACATACCAGGGCTCAATCGAACCGCCTCTCAGGAGCGCCTCTGGCCCTCACGCGTGGGATGCTGCGAAGGTCCACCCCAGAGCTATGTTCGCATGCCTTACGGCTTGCCGAACGCGGCTGTTGTGCGCCAGCGCCTCATGAAGAGTGTCCTGGAGGCTCAGGCAGCCAGGCATTGCACAGTCCTAGCAGAGATGGAGATGGTCCGCGAGGAGCCACCAGCGCCTCCGGAGCTTCCCGAGGCTCCTGGGCCTGGGGGCTCGTGAAGATTGGCTTCCGCAGCGCACAACGTTCGCTACTTCAGCATCCCTTCATCTTCAACACCATCGGGTGACATCCTTCGAGTTTCATTTTTCAACTGGGAGCGCCCTCAGGGCTGCATCATTCCCAGGCTGCGTGGGTCCGTCTCTGCGGCATGTATCCCTTTTGTTCATGTTTTTAGCTTGCTTTGTTGGGGGGCGCCCCTCGGGCTGCATTATCCCCAAGCCACTTGGGCTTGACCCAACGGCATGTATCCTTCTCATGTTTATTCGGGTCATGCGTTTGACCCACCATGATAATTACTTGCTTGTGGTGACACCTTTCTTCCTTCATGCCAGCAGCTTGCACGTTAAAGGGGGGGTACCTGAGCATCATGACTCACGGACTCTTACTGGCTCTCCAGCCCTCACCTCCTGGCCTTGTCCACGGCATCGCGACCTGGCATACCAGCGATGGCTGAGCTTGCTCGAGGGCCAGGACCCGAGGCGTAGAGTGTCGGCATCTAACCAAATTTGCAGGAGCACATTACAAGTAAAGGCCCAGAGCCAGGCGCAACCCGCCTTGAGGTAGGGCCCCATGAGTCCCGCGCTGGCTCACGGGTGCCCAGATACACCTCGCCAAGCCCTACCATGCCAGCCACGTGTCAGGGCGGGGCTGTACACGCACCAGGGGCTCCTCCCAGAGGGGAGCCCCCTCCCACGCACCAGTGGAAGCACCATGCTCCGCGCTGGCTGACGACACTGCCGAGGAGCAGCTATGCTCGTACACATATGGAAGCGCTATGCTCCGTGCTGGTGATAAACAACTGAGGGTGGCCCCCGGCCGCATCAACCTCAGGGAGCCCAGAGCTTAGTGTCCGGCCTCATCATAACGCCTCCCCTCGGGAGTGTCGTGCGAGGGGGCTGGGCACGGGGGCTACGCCTGGGTCATGCCCAGACGCACGCCACCCAGCCAGGCCCCTCGGGCCTGGTTCGTTGCACGTCTCTCCCCGAGCGGAGCCAAGGTACGAAAGCAGTTTGAACGTCAAGGGGGACTCCTGAGCATCGCGACTCAGGAGCCTAACTAGTCACGTAGCCCCTCACCCCTTAGTTCCGAAAGGCTAACGGCGGTTGAGGTATGCGCGGGGCCGGGCTCTGTCGACGTAGAACGGTAAATCTATTCACACATCTCCCCTCCCTGCTTGCTATTCGCGCGTCAAGGGGGACTCCTGAACATCGCGACTCAGGAGCCTAACTGGTCACGTAGCCCCTCACTCCTTGGTCCCGTCCTAGTTTCCGGTCGAGGCTAACAGCGGCTGAGGTATGCGCGGGGCCGGGCTCTGCCGACGTAGAACACAAGCAAGTAGGAAGGAAAAACGCAAATCTCAAGGAATTCAAAAACAAATATTACAGTCCATAGATTGTTTCCACAACGCCAAACACAAGTTTAAACGCCTCCACGAGGCAGGATGCATGTTGCAGGAGCTAAAAGCAGGACAGGAGCCACGAGGGGGTCACCTTCCGGCAGCGCCATCGCTGGCGGCGGAGCTGCGCTAGGCGGTTTCGCTTCGTGGAACCTCAGGATCGGCAGCACCTCGCCTCGGCTTGGTGCTGAAGGCACGAAACCTCGCCAGCAGAGCCTCCGCTCGACCCTTCACAGCTTCAGCAGCGGCGGCGGCAAGATCGCCACTCACAGGCTCCAGCAGGCTATCAAGGTCAACGTTGGGGTCGCGAAGGTAGACGTGGGTGAAGACGCGCGTCAGTGCTGCAGAAGAAAGGACACGCACCTCAGCCTCAGCCATGGGTCCCAGGCCGATCGCGACATCTTCAAGGGCGCGGACCAGGAAGGGAAGCAACTTGGCGGGGCCATCCGCAACGCCGGCCAGCGGACTCTCCAGGCTGCTGTCATAAAGCATCTTCAGCAAGGAGCGAGCTTTCTCTTCCAGCTTCGCAAAGGCCACGCGGTCCTCGGCCAGGACCCGCTCCTTGCCATCCAGCTCGACCTTCCTTGCCTCCAACGACTGCTCCAGCGTATCCAAGCGGCCATGGCGCTCATGAAGCTCGGCATCCCGGTCCTTGGCGGTAGTCTCGCGAGCCTTCATCTCTGCCTCCTTCTCCTGGCGGTCACGGGCCTCCATGGCGAGCTGATCGCGAAGGCCTTGCAGCTCGCTCTCCAGCGCCTTGCAGTGACCCCGAACGTCCGCAACCACCCCCAAGGCAGCATCGCGGGCGGCCTTGGCCTGAAGGATGGCCTGCTTTTCCTCTTCACAGGTCGTCACGGCCTGAACCAGCGCCGCTCGAATTGAAGCATCAGAGCGGACCCAGCCGGAGGCCAGCTCTAGGCGCCCGGCCACCAGGCGAGGGTCGGTGCCCTGGAGATCTCCTCGCAGCCGGTCCAATTTAGCAGCAGCACGATCCAAGACAGTAGACGGAGCCGGACAAATGGCAGTTGGCGGAGTAGGAGGAGAAGACGGCAGCGAGATCACGGCACCATGAGTGGGGACCTTCTGCACCCCGATGATTGTGGCGGTGGCGTTAGGCGAAGGCGCCTTGAGAATCACTTGGGCCAAGGGGGCTGAGCTCGCCCCAGCATGCCCCGCCTGGCCTTGCGAGGATGACCGGGCAGGGGAAGCCCGGGCCTTGCCGCACCCTTCTCCCGTGGGTGGAAGTGCCGCCCCGAACAAAGCCTCAGGGGCCCCTTTCAGCCTTTTCGCCGCAGGTGCCGACATGGCTCAGGAATATGAACGTCAAGCCTTAGGAGCCAAGCAAGAAGCAAAACGAGAATCAAGCACTTACTGATCATGGCCACGGACTCAAGCAACCTCCAGCCGAACTTGAAGCCAGAGAGTCGGCTGCTTGGGTCAACCTCGGGAGCCTCAGGAGCAGGAGGCGCGTCCGTAGATCGCCTCGGAGCCGGAGCAGGCCCGCGGAGAACCAGCCCCGACCTGTCTTTCTTCGGGATCAGGGGCGGCCCCTCACCGCCTCACTCGTCGCCATCCTCGTCGTCGTCCGGCATAAGGCGAAGAGCACGGGACCTGAGCCGAGGGAGGGGCTCTCTCGACTCCCCATCGGTCGCCTTGGAGTCAGGCTCCTCTTCCCGCCCCTCTTCTTCATCCTCTCTGCCGGAGTCGCTGGAGGACACGTTCACCATCGTCCGAGCCGCCAGGTCCTTAGGAACCATCGCGGGCATAGGCCCGTCCCCGTTGAAGGCAGGCATGGTGTTCACCCCCTGCTCCCAATCGTCCCGAAGGAACAGGGGTACAGGAGCACACTCCAGCATCGCCACGTCTCCCCCAACCAAGCATTGGAGGACCGCAATCAGATCTTCGTCAGCCAAGACTATGGGGTTTGGGCGAAGCCTCCACAGTGGGAGCGAGTAGTGCCGAAGCGGAGCCACCCGGTGCTCCAGGAACTCCCTCAGGAGCGACGCCCCGGTCAGCTTCGCCGTGGCCATGTTACCCGGCCACAGGTCCGCGTCCATCCTCTCCAGCACTGGCTTCATGCGGGGATCGACGAGCTCCGCACGAGATCAAGCGTCGACGGTCTCAGGCTGCCTCGTGGGTAGGATCAGCCGGGTGTGGATGCACCCAGCATCCACCATAACCCACTTGCTCCGGAAGCCTTCAATCCTCTTCCCGGGCTTCGAGATGGCATTGGAACTGGAGTACGCAATGAAGCTCGTGCACGCAGTGATGGGGCCGCGAGAAACCCGGAGGTAAAAGTAATGGCGCAGCAAGGCCACTGAGGGCTTTACCCCAACATGAGCTTCACAGTAGTAGGCGAAAATCGCCAGGAGAAGAATAGAGTTGGGATGGAGGTGCAGAGCTTGCAGGTTGTAATGGCGGAGAACAGAAAAGAAGAACTCGGAAAAGGGAGGCACCAGTCCGGCGTCGATGGCGCTCACGAAGGGCGGGTAGAAAGTGCTTCCTTGGTCCTCGGGAAGGGCGGAGCCAACCTTGACTGCCGCCGCCCCGTCGCTGCCCTGTGCCGCCATCATCTGGCGCATCCGGGCAAGGCTCTTCTCCAACACGTTTGAAGAATCCAAGGCGGGCGAGTACCAAGCTCTGGTCGGGGTCTGGCGAGGCGCCATGCCTTCCTAGGGCGCAGGGTTGGAGTAGATCTAGGGATTTCGGGAGCGAGAAGGATGAGAGCAAGAAAGGGGATCTGGGCAATGACTGAAGAAGGCAAAGAAGGTAAGCCTGGCCGGGCACCGCTCGCTTGTCAATTCGTGCAGTTGCTGAGGCGTCATGGGGAAGCAGGGACGCCCACATCTAATCAACCACCATGTGGCGCCCAAGGTCGCAGGCTGTTGGGGCCCGCAGCGCTTCGCACTTGCTCCTTCGCTTCTCTGCTAAGCCAAGTCCAGGCACGCCTTGGGCCCGGGGGCTACTGTTGGCGTTCTGGGAACGGGGGTACCCAGACTTGCCTGCCTGCGGCGTGGCTCAAGGGGTGGCCCAGTACGGCCCGTCTTCATCAACACAAGCTCAAGACCCTCGTGAGGGGCCAAGCCTCGCGGGGCGCACGACAGGAAGCTTCCTCGGGCACAGCCTCATCAAGATGGCTCGCGAGGAGGCGGAGAGATCAAGGCGGGGTACCTCACAAGGTGCCCGTGACGCAAGCCATGACAACCAAAGCCAGGCGGGCGCCAGGCGGGCACCGGCCTGCGCAGAGTCCTTGTTTCCTCTTTGGTGCAAAGGGAGCAAGTGCAGGCAAGAGTATCAAGCAAAGGCAACCATTTCGGTGCAACAAGACCAAGACAAGCAGAACGGCAAGACGGAAGTCATCGTGGAGCCCAAGCCGGCGTCACTGCCAGAGCCTTTGGCAGGCGAGGACCGACTTTAGTCGGGATAAGTGTACTAGATTTTCCCCTTCAAAATGGCCAATTGTTGGCGCCCTTCCTGCTCAATATTTGGGAAGAGGCCCAGGGCCTCCGCCTATAAATATGACTAGCCACCCCCAGGGTAGAGGCATCTAGAAACGAACAAGAGGAGAATTAGAACCTTAGCCATCACCACCACCACCACAAGAACTCCTCCCCTCGCGAGGAAGTTCTTCCTTGTATTGTTCATCATCAGCCCCCTGAGGCAATCCACCACGCCACAAACTAGAGTAGGGTATTACACCACAATGGTGGCCTGAACTAGTATAAACCTCGTGTCCCTTGTGTTGTTCTTCGTGTAGTTTAGATCCTTGCGAGGCGACGAGACATAGGTAGGTAGGAGGTGCGATCTCCGCGTGCACCCCAGAGTTCAAACCTAGAGGGTCTGCCGGAACCCGAAATCCGACACACAGCAGTAGAAAAAGAACTACCATGGCATATGCTACACCACGGCCGAGAACACGTGCCCACTTAATGCCATCCGGGAATAGTGTCGCACTTCGAAACTAGAACCGTCAATATATTTTGAGCTTGTATCTCATCACATTCCAAATTACTACTACTACCATGCTATATTGAATTGCAAACCTGTTCACACTGATCACAACCTAAACAGCTTCCTACTTAGGAGCGTATTAGTACTCGGTTATAAATACTACTATGCCAAGATAACTGCACATTCCTCCTCAACTCCTCATCCACAAAAACAAACAAGTCATTCAGCATCCTTTCCTTGTGTCTGCCATGGCCAGCGTGAGTTCTGGGTCGAGAGATTACCACTAGGGAGAGGCGAGCATGGAAGCGGAAGCACGAGAGATGTCCCGCCTCGCTGCAAAAGCAGCCGACATGTCCCGCCGCACGGAAGTAGCAGCACAGAGGTCTTGCCGCGCCACCGAAGCAACACAGAGGTCCCGCCGCGCTGTAGATGCAACAGATTGGTCCGGCCGCGCCGCAGAAGCAGCAGAGATGTCCCTCCATGCCGCGAATGCAGCAGAGATGTCCCGCTGCGCCGCGGCGGCCTGGGAAAATGTCTCGCGGGCAGGCGACAACTCTTATAGGCGCATGCATGTGATCGTCCATAACCAGATGGATCAGATCTCCGGCTGGGTGAGGTTGTAGGACGACATGAAAGCCTCGTTTGAATAGGCTACCGGTGTCATCCGGCAACTAAGGGAGGGCAATGAGAGGCTCCGGGCCGAGCACGACCTGCTTAGGGCGAAGATCGTCAGAAGTGTGGAGCAGCAGGAGGAGACCACTGCCTTGTTGAAGAGGACCGGCGTCATCGTCAAGAAACTTATGGACGAGAATGACATGCTCCGCATCGAGCGCCAAAGGCTGGTGGAGGAATCCCTGGATGTTCTCAAGCAGCGTTTTGAGGACACGAAAGAGCTCATCGCCGCTCGCCGCGGAGACTAGTTCCCACGGCCTGCAGCAACGCATCAAGAAAGTAGAGATCAGCGAGCCAGATCCTTGTCTTCCTTCTTCTTTTGCCCTTGTGTATTTCGAGCATAGCCGCATGTGGCTTTTTAGTTATCTTCCTAATTATGTAAGACAATTAATCTTCCTTATATATTCATCAGTCTTGCTATAAGTCGTAGTAGATGATATATAGGTCCGTCGGATCTTATATCAAGATCCGTGCTTTCAGATTTTCTTTTTTCTCTCTTAAATCTCAGTCGAGTGAGACATAGCCACGCCATTAAATAGAGGCTCGGGCGCCATTAATGGAGACCTTGGGAGAGAGGTGGACGACAGATGGAGGTCAAAGGGCTCTCCTCCTGATAAGCACGCGTAGGGGTCTGATCGCACGCCTCTCATACTCAAATAGCTACCCTGCACGGCGCCTCCTAGCTAATAAAACAAGGGGACGCATGGCGGCACATAAATGGTAGTAAATAGAACGCCCGCTGTTTCAATAATACTTGTGTTTCCGATTGTAACGTGACAGCACTTGTTCCAAAATGACTTTGTTGATTGTTAATGTGTGCGCCTTCGCAAATCGGACTGCAAAATTACCACAGCATGTTGGTGCCATGTCATGGCACCAAGCCAAGTTTCATTATTTTCATGCTTGTTTTGGATTTACAGGAATTAAAAAACTAAGTTTCTCAATGTTTCCAGCCCAGCCACGATGCCTAGAATTTTGAATTTGATTCCCATTTCTTGCATGGAACCTAGAAATTCACCCGAGGACACACATGTGATTTTTCAACCAACTTTGGTGCACTGGAGCATGTGCTTGTATTTCAAATTTGAATTATGCACATTAAATGGCCAAAAACTCAATTAATGTATAAAAAAGGACAAACAAACCCGGAATAATTCCAAAATTTAATAGGGCACTCATGTAGTTCTATGTTGCCTTTGTAAATAAACTCAAGGGGGACAGCGTATATCGTTTCGCACTCAAAGGTGGCACATTCTCTCTGAGAACCATGAGCCTTCTTGAGAGAAGCTTTGGTTTGCAAGAAGCTTATACCAAAATCTGTTCCTATTCAGTCAATTTTTTTACCATAGCATGGTAGTACCATGACATGACACCATGCCAAGTTTCATGATTTTCAGACGTGTTTTGGATTTACAAGAATTTTAAAACCAAGTTTCTCAATGTTCTCGGCCGAGCCACGACGCCCAGATGTTTTAATTTTATTCTCATTTCTTGCATGGGACCTAGAAATTCACCAGAGGACACATATGTGATTTTTCAACCAACTTTGGTGCATGAGAGCATGTGCTTGTAGTAATTTGACTTATGCACATTAAATGACCAGAAACTCAATTAATGTATAAAAACAATAAACGAACCTGGAATAATTCCAAAATTTAACAGGGCACTTATGTAGTTCTATGTTGCCTTTGTAAAGAAACTCAGGGGGGGCAGCATATATCGTTTCACACTCAAATGTGGCACGTTCCCTCTTAGAACCACGAGCTTCCAAATCGGCCCAATTTTTTACCACAACATGTTAGTGCCATGACATGTCACCATGCCAAGTTTCATGATTTCCAGGCAAGTTTTGGATTTACATGAATTTAAAGTCTAAGTTTCTGATGTTCTCGGCCGAGTCACGATGCCCAGATGTTTGAATTTTATTCTCATTTCTTCCATGGGACCTAGAAATTCAACCAAGGACACACATGTGATTTTTCAACCAACTTTGGTGCACTGGAGCATGTGCCTACAGTTCAAATTTGGATTATGCACATTTAAAGTCCAAAAACTCAATTAATGTATAAAAGGCCAAACGAACCCGAAATAATTCCAAAATTTAACAGGGCACTCATATAGTTCTATGTTTCCTCTGTAAAGAAAATCAGGGGGAGGAAGCGTATATCGTTTCGCACACAAAGGTGACATGTTCCCTCTCGGACCACGAGGCTTGTTGAGAGATTCTCCGGTTTTGCAAGAAGCTTATACCAAAACTTGTCCCAATTCAGCCAAAAATTATACATATGAAAACATGGTTTAGATTATCCCGAACATCTCGCTACCTAGACCAATAATGTATTATGATTTGAATTCAACATAAAATGGATACACATATTTGAATTGGAGATCGTATGGTACATGTAGTTCATAGTGAAATATGATTACTGCTATATGCATGTTTTTTGTTATCAAGATAATATTTAAATTATTATATAACTTGACAACAATCGTATTCAAATAAGGAAAATTGATACAAATTTAGTCCATATGGTAGACGACAATATATATGTTCACATGGTGGATTAAAATGTTCATATATGATGGAATATCAAAATGTACGACTACATCAATTATAAACCGCAAGGTCACCTAACGATATATTCAAATTCAACGTAACGTGGATTCAAAAATTGAAATTCGAGATCCTGGCATTTGTAATCATATAAAAAAGGACATTACTGTTTCTTTTTGTGGGAATTGATTTGTTTTTTGTTGTTGTTGAGGGAAGTGTGAATCAATTTGGTATTGTACAGGGTAATCTTGTTCTCCCGATATTTTTTACATTTTTCTTGTAGTTTTTTCAATGGCATCTATAGCAATATAGTAAAAGGGGACATGACTCTCTTGTGTCTTGTATGAATTGTTTTTTTACATGTTAAGTTTGTTCTGCCAAACAAGGAATTCGCACCTTGTTATCCCGAAATTTTCAAACTCGAGTATCTTTTGTCTCACCTGCTTTGAAACTCCCGCCTCTTCAACCCGCGTCGCGCCTTGTTATCCCAAAATTTCGACGCGCGCGAAAACTCCCTGCTCATCCGAAATCGGTCCCGCAGCCCAGACAGGTGAAATCCCCCTTCTACCCCTTCGCTGGAAATGAAGCTCCACGTCCGATGTCAAAACCGGTGGGGGTACGCTGGTAACTTACCCTACATTTCGGACAAGCGCGTCCCTAAGCTTGGCTCCCCCTCCCTTCCCCTTCGCCCCCCCCATTCATACACCGAGGCCGCCAAAACCCGTGAAACCCCACGCTCCTCCGTCGGCCTCCCGACCGCTACCCAGCCGGAGACTCTTTCCCGACTACGTCGTCCACCGCAACAACTCGCCGTCCCTCATCCACCGCACCGGATGAGGATCCATCATCGATCTCATCATCCCGCCGGATCAGCCACCCCGTCCTACACCTCCAAGGAGCTGCCTCGACGTTCGCCTCATCTATCGCGCTACCTCAATCCCCACACCGCCGTCTTGACCTGCTCCACCGGAACCGCAGCACCCTCACCAATTCCTCCGATGAAGCCGAGGCCAACTCGGCGCCACCAAGGAGGTTCTGCACTGACCGCTCCATTTTATCTTTTATTCGATCTCGCCGGGCTGCCGGTGCTCGATACCGAGCAGCCATGGCGGGTCTGCATCGACGGCGCCTGTCAGGACCCCGATTCTATGCCACACCGATCTAGCATGTAACACCTCATATCACTTTGTGGCCTCACGCACGGTATTCCCACGGGTGTCGCCTTACCATGCCCGGGACCGTTTGCGCCTTTTGGCACACGTATATGATAGTGTCGCTAGCATCCATATGACAAGAACCCGGGCTGACATGGCTAGTCGTGAACCCGATGTGGCACTAACTTACAGGGACAGGCATACATGACCCAGCATCGAACGTGTCGGTCATCAACGAGTGAATCCGGGCTGTAGCAACCGGGCTAGCAGGACTCCGGTAAACCGGGCTGTAGCAGGCTAACAGGACTCCAGTAGACACTGCGTGACATTTCCCCGAAGGGACAGGCATAGGAACGAAGAAGGACACATGCTGGCCAGCCTAAGTGTTCCGGAGTAGTAGCAAGCTACCAGGGCTCAGTGGAAGCACTAGGAGACATTTCCCGGTAAGAGAGGCTACTAAGGATAAACAACTAGATAGTCAGATCCCACACATAGCAATACACATTACACATACGCATAACATGCAAGTATGTGCTGTACAACATGGCATCACAACATAACTCAACAACTCACATAGATAAAGGCTCAGAAGAGCCATCATAGCATTTATTACAAACAGGGGTCACATGACCCAACATTCAGAGAAAACAAGCAACAAGCGGAAGCATTACATGTCTGAGTACAGACATCTACAAATGAAAAAGGCTAAAGAGCCTGACTATCTACAACATCCGATCAAGATCGTAGCTGAGGTACAAGCTACTTGTCGAAGTCCACAAGAACACTAGTAAGGCCGAAATCTCCGCTGCAAAAACGTAAGTAAAGCAACATGAGTACAAAGGTACTCAGCAAGACATACATCAGATCCTATCATACATGCATTTGTATCAAGAAGGTAATGTGGGGGTTAGTTGCAGCAAGCCAGCTTTGACTCTGTGGCTATCCTGTTCTACGACTACCAGAACTTCTTGAGGTGATATGGCGCACACGAGTCCACTAATCACCACACAATACATTACTATGGATTCATCCCTGGCTCCCTACGAGAAGGCCATCCATAGCACTCACACTATGTCTTGAGCATTTTAGAGTATCCACTTCAAGTTGTCTATGTACCATGTAAGCATCCAAGAAGTCCATAACCGCGGACCCGGCTATTCGAATAGATCATGTTAACCCTGCAGGGGTGTACTTCTTCACACACGCTCTCGCCACTTACCGCCATGTACACGTCATGTAACTCGGCAACCTTCAAGCAGAAGCCTCGCGAGGGTGTCGGCCACGACCTGACTAACCACACAAGACTCTAGCTCAGGTTTATCGCCTATTCGGGTTCCATCCGCAAGGAGATCTGGCCGGGGTGTCGCTCACGGCCCCAAACAATGTGTGCAGGGTTCCCGAGCCCACCATCCGGGTGCCACTCGGTACACCAGGCCACGTGTGCCTAGTCTGTCCCAAGCCCACCCTGCCGGGTGCCACTTGGTAGAAAAATAGCACTACCTACAAACACCAGAAACTAGTTGCGACTCCTGGACAGAGATCAAGTCGGTTAATAAGTCGAGAGAGTCAATTAAGGATCCCAATGTGTGGTAGTATCGAGTCATTGGACAACATACATAGAACTCAGTGCTTAAGGAAGGTTCCAATGAGACAACCCACCATGTACTCCTACATGGCCTCTCACCGCTACCTTTACCAAATCGTGTTCACACACTTCACTCTCAGCATCAGAACATTTCGTAACACTCCAATTAATTCCCAATGAATCAGACCTGACACAACTCTAAGCAATAGCAGGCATAGCATGGTAAGAACACAACATGGCTCAATCAACTCCTACACATGCTAGTGGGTTTCACTATTTACTGTGGCAATGACAGGTCATGCAGAGGAATGGGTTCAACTACCGCAGCACAAAGTAGCAGATGAATCGTTGTTGTCCTAATGCAATAACTGAGAGCAGGAGTGAGAGAGTAGGATTGTATCGGAATGAACAAGGGGGTTTGCTTGCCTGGTAGATCAACAGGGTGGCACTGCTCCTCAGACAGGTACTCTGGAGCACTCTCTGGAGCAAGACCTATCGAGAAGGAACAGTGTCGACAATCAATACACAAGCATATGCAACAATATGATGCATGAACATGGCATGTAGATGTGATGCTGTCTGAGCTAATGCAACTAGCAATCATTTGGTTGAAGTTCATTTGAACCAAGAGTTCAAATGTAACTCCAAACTTAACATTTATAAATGCCATTCATATGTTTTCACCTATACAGCAGGTTTAGGTTGGTTTGTCATGCATGAAACTGGTACAGATGGAAAGATTGCATTTTTCTGATAATTTTTAATATATAAATTATTTCAATCTGAGCTACGGTTGAATTTTATGAATTTTTGAAGTTTGAATTATTTTCTGGAATTTCCTGATTAATTTTAAATCCAGAAAATGAATAACTGCGTCAGCTTGACGTCAGCATGACGTCAGCGAGTCAACGGCCAGGTCCAGGTCAAACCTGACCAGTGGGACCCATACGTCAGTGTCATGGTTAATTAACGGAGTTAATTAATTGTCAAGCTAATCTTAAACTAAAAATTAGTAGGGTCGGGCCCCACATGTCAGTGTCACGGGGGGTTAATTAGCGGGGTTGATCCGGTCAATCCAGCCGGCATTTAGCCGCCGGCAAGGCCGAAGGCGGCGGAGGGGCTCGGGATCGTTGCTCCGGCGACCATTTGGGCGGCGGAGACCACTGGCGAGGAGCCAACGCTCGTCCGCGTCATCTGGAGCAAGTGGGGAAGGCGGGGATGGCCGGAGCTCAATGAAGCGGAGGTCGGGGCGGCTGCCAGAGTTCGGGCGCGAGCGGGGATGCGGCTGCGGTGTGCGAGGGCGAGAACGGAGAGGGGAGGAGGAGCAGCATCTCACCGCGGTTGCAGCGGGCGTCGAAGCAGGCTCGGGGGCGGCCGGACGATGATGGAGGCCGTCCGAAGGTGCGTGGCTCGACAAGGAGGGAAAGGGGGTCGCGGAGGAGCTGTGGAGCGCGTCGGGGTGGCGAGGCCGTGGCTGTGGGCGCGGCAACAGTGGCCAGTGGCGGCGGTGGTGCTCGGCCGTGAGAGAGAAAGCGAGGGAGAGGAGAGGAGAGGACCGAGGGAGAGTGAGGGAGGCTTGGGGGGTGCATGGCGACGCGCACGTGATCCAGGCGACGAGGGGGAGAAGCAGGAGGTGGCGGGGAGACGTGGCCACGGCCGGCTGTGGCGCGGCCACGCAGCAGCTCCTACTGGCAGGAGCTTGAAGAAGCTCCTGGCAGTTGGGCTGGGCCGCCTGCTGGCTGGGCCAGCCTGTTGGGCCACTGGGCCAGGCCATGCTGCACAGGGAGGTAAGCGCCAGGTAGGTTTTTCCCATTTTGTTTTCTTTTCTATTTTTCTGACATTTGTTTTGATTTAATAATAATACTAAATCATTTTATTTACTTATACCAATTTTTGTAGGAACTAGTGGTATTAATCCAGAGCTCCTCAACAAATGGCATAATTTTTGGACATATATTATATATATAACAAATATATATCCAATGCAAATATTTATGCATTAATTCCAAATGCTCAAAATAAATACTTATGGGCTCTTAAAAATATTGGTTTGATTTTTATCTCTTTCCAATATTTTCAGAGAGCAACATGAGCATTTTCTTGGACCTTTTTGGAGCAATTTTTATTTGGGTCATTTCCAAAAATGATTCTGAGGGTTTCACAAATCCCCATTTCAAATTTAAATGGAATTTAAACATGATGCACACATGACTAGCTAGTCTAGGTCATACCAGAACTAGGGATGTGACAGCGCCGTTGCCGGCCACCTCATCCACGCCGTCTCTCCCCCATGTTGTTGCTTCCTCGGCGGTGACTTCCACACCGGCACTAGTTGCAGCTGCTCCGGCTCTCGCTCGCGCTGCAGCTCTGTTCTTGCTATCGGTCGCGCTGCTGCACTGCTCTTGCTTTCATTTGTGCTGCTGCTGTGCTCTTGCTCTCGCTTGCGCTGCTACTGCTGCACGACCTCCGGCAGCTACAGGAGTTGCTACTTTAGCACTCGCTTGAGGTGCTACTGCATGACTTGCTCTTTGCTAGTGTGTTCCATGCTCGAGCGTCTGCTTATTTAGATAACTGCTTCTCTGCTACTAGTGCTGGAACGCCCTAAACATCTATTGCAATGCTCTACTACTAGTTCAATCAGTTTCGACAGTAAAATTCAGTTTTGACTGTAAAGTTCAGTTTCTTCAGTTAAGTTCGAAGAGGTTGTACACTCGTCGCATCACTTTGTTACTCTGCATTCAGGTTGATCCCTCAGGGATCCTTTGCTATGGAACTACTATTCGTGCATTTGGTTAGAACAAGTGGAGCAAACCAAAACTGGAGGATTTTTTTCCTTTGGTGTCTCTTTCGAATAAAAAACGTAGGAATTTTAGTATTCACTTGGACGTCCTTTTGAAATTAATATGCCCGAAGAACAGAACTAATTGCATTACTTGCATAATAAGATTCTTATTTTTTCATTTTCACGTGGTTTGACTTTAATTTGACCACGTTTCTCCATTCCTGTGCTCTTCCAATTCATGTGAACCAAACACCCAGGTTGACTAAAATCCTATATTTCCAAATGCTCTGTTTTGCACGTGCATTCCTATCCTATTCCTGTGTTTTTCCCATCCCTGCGTTTATAGAATCCTCCAATTCTAAGGAGCCCTTACAGATTTACTTCATTTTCAGATAGGCGTCAAAGAAAACTTCGTGTGTTATTTCCTGCTCCTGCCGTGCCGTCATCCACCCCACCTGAGGTGCACCATCGACAGAAGCGTTCACTGCAGCAGAGATCCCCCCTGCAGACTTTCTTTTGCCGCCTCAGATCATCTTTCCTGTTGCTGACAGCCACACCAACTACATTACCATCATCGACTGAGCAGATGAACCTGAGGACTACACAGTTCCAGAAGAGAGGTCACAGTCTTTCGTGTTTGCTTACGTTATACATCGGTTATCATTACCTACTACTTTATCGTTCAAACTTGAGTTTTGAAATGCCAGTTGGTCTCATATCGAGGCAGCAACGAATAGTATCTATCTACTATCTGGTTCATCTGGGGTCTTCTATGTAGTTCATGTTGGGCAGGCAACAAACAATAGATGATCCATTGTCTATCTTTTTAAACTGAAGCTATAATCTACCTGCTATCATTAGTTTTGCATCCATCCACTCGTTTGCTACCATCAGTCTTGATTTTTGCATGCACCCCTTAGGCCTTACAAAATCTAACTATTTTTTTATTATGCATGTCAGATATTGTACACAATCATACTGAACATGTAGAGAAAAAGAGAAGTCCGTTGCGTGGGAATATAATGTCATGCAGACGCCGCTCCATGGTGGGCGATGTCGGATGTTGGGTTCCGGCAAACCCTTAAGGTTCGAACTCTGGGGTGCACGTGAAGATCTTCCCCCTACCAATCCGCGTCTGATCACCTCGCGAGAATCTAAGCTAAACGATGAACAACACAAGGGACACAAGATTTATACTGGTTCGGGCCACCGTTGTGGTGTAATACCCTACTCCAGTGTGTGGTGTGGTGGATTGCCTGAGGGGCTGATGATGAACAGTACAATGGGAAGAACAGCCTTGCAAGAGGTGTTCTTGGGCTGGTGCGATGAACTACTTGGGAGAGTTCGATCGCCTCTCGAACTGATGGGGGCTCTATCCGATCTCCTCTATCACCTCTCTCTATGGTGGCTAGCTCTATATATAGAGGCCTGGTCCTCTTCCCAAATATTGAGCGGGAAGGGCGCCAATAGTGGCCATTTTGAAGGGGAACATCTAGTACAAGCTATCCTGACTAAAGTTGGTCTTTGGCTGCCAAAGGCACTGGCGATGACGCCATCTTGGGCTCCACGGTGACCTCCATCCTGCCGCTCTACTAATCTTGGTCTCGTTGCACCGAAATGGTAACCTTTGCCTAATGCCTCGGTACTCCACGCCTGTGCTTGCCCCCTTTGCACCAAAGAGGAAACAAGGACACTACACAGGTCGGCGCCTCCCTGGCGCCCGCCTGGTCTCGATCGTCACGGTTTGCATCACGAGCACCTCGCGAGGTACCCTTGCCTTGATCTCTCCGGCTTCTCGTGAGCCTGCCTGGCGAGGCCGTTCCTGAGGAAGCCTTGTGTCGTCCGCCCCGTGTGGCTTGGACCCTCGTGAGGGTCTTGAGTTTGCATTGATGAAGATGGCTGTACTGGGCCACCACTCGAGCCATGTCGTAGGCCGCAGGCAGGCAAGTCTGGGGACCCCCGTTCCCAGAACGCCAACAGTAGCCCTCAGGCCCAAGGCGCGCTCGGACTTGGCTTAGCAGAGAAGCGAAGGGGCAAGTGCGGAGCGCCACGGGCCCCAACAGCCTGCGGCCTTGGGCACCACGTGGCGGTTGATGGGACGTGGGCGTCTCCGCCTCCCCACGCCGCCTCAGCAACTGCCCGACTGGAAAAAAGGCTGGCCTGGGTTAGTCTTACTTTCATTACTCTCATCCGCCTTGCTTTAGATCCCCTTTCTTGCTCTTCGCCCTCCTGCTTCTGAAATCTCTAGATCTGCCTCAGCCTTTCATCTCTGGCGAGCAATGGCGCCCCACAAGACTGCGGCCGGGGCTCCACCGGCCTGGTACTCGTCAGTTCTAGATTCTCCAAACATGACGGAGAAGAATCTCGCCCTCACGCGCCAGATGGTGGCGGCGCAAAGCAACGAGATGGGGGAGATCGCGCTCCATCTCAGCTCCGCCCAGCCGGAGGACAAGGGGAGCACCTTCTACCCCCTCTTCATGAGCGCCGTCATCGCTGGTCTAGTGCCTCCTTTCTCTGAGTTCTTCATTGCTGTCCTCCGCCATATCAGTTGCATGCTCTGCATCTCCACCCCAACTCCGTTCTCCTCCTGTCGATCTTCGCCTACTACTGTGAGGCACATGTCGGGGTGATGCAATCCGTGGCATTGTTGCGCCACTTCTTCTCCCTCCGGGTCTCTGGCGCCAATATTTTGGTGTGTGCAGGCTTTGTCGCGTATTCCAAAGCCAACGCGATCTCGAAGGCCGGGAAGAGGGCCGACGGCTTCTGGAGCAAGTGGGTCATGGTGGACGCCATATCCAACAAACCCCTGTTGGATCTGCCCACGGAGCAGCCCCAAGATGTCGAGGCATGGTCTCGCGCAAAGCTCGACGACCGGCGGGCGAAGCTGGTGCTGGAGAAGATGAACGCTGACCTAAGGCCGGGCAACCTGAGGGCGGCGAAGCTAACCATGGCCACGCTCCTGAGGGAGTTCCTGTTGCACCGTGTGGCCCCTCTTCAGGCGCACTCGCGCCCGCTGTGGAGGCTCGAGGATGCGGATGTCGTCCTTTGCATGAGCTCGGATGCCCTGGCCGACGAGGATCTGACCGCAGCCCTCAGCTTCCTGGTAGGGGAGGACGTGGTGAGCTCGGAGGGCGCTCCGGTCCTCTTGTTCCTTCACGACGACTGGGAGCGAGTGGTGGACACCGTGCCCACCTTTGACGGGGTCGGTCTGGTGCCAGTGGAGGCCCCTGAGGGCCAGGCAGCGACGGCGACGGTGGACTTGTCCTTGAATGATTCCGGTGAGGGAGAGGAGATGAAGAGGAGGAGGAGGAGCGTGACTCGGAGGCAACCCTCGAGGGGATGGGGGAGACTTCCCCCTGGCGCAGGTCCAGCACCCTCTGCTCCATGCCGAATGACGACGAGGCCGGCGCCAGGCGAGGGGGAGAGGACCCACCCTCGATCCCGAAGAGGGACAGGTCTAGGTTGATCTCCCGAGGGTCTGCCCCAGCCCTGGTGCCGCCTGGAGCCAGCTCCAACCCTCCTGGTGCACCTTCCTCCGCTGCCGGACCTCCCGAGGCTGAGCCCCGCAAGAGGCTCTCGGGCTTCAAGCTCGGCCGGAGTCCGTGGGACCCCGCAGCGGCCGACCAGTAAGTACTAAAACTCCACTTTGCCCTTGTTTTTGCCGTCGAGGCCTGACATCTCTATTTGGGTAGGCTGCCACCTGCAGCTAAGAGGCTAAAGGGAGATACGGCGACCCCGCTTAGGGCGGGCTCACCTGCCGTGGCCACGTCTTCACTCACGGGAAGGGGAGGCAGCGGAGCTCGCACTTCCCCTACCCGATCGTCCTTGCGAGGCCAGGGGGACGCCCTGGCGGGGAGCCAGCCCCCATGGCCCCGCTGACTCTGGAAGCACCTGCGCTTGATGTTGTCGCCGAAGTTGCCAAGGCTCAGGAGGTCCCTGCCTCCCAAGTTGTGATCACACTATCGTCTTCTCCTCCTACTTTGCCGGCTCCCGTCTCCTCTGCCTCCTTGTCGCCTTGGACCGCACTGCCGACGAGCTAAGTCAGCTGCGAGAGGATCTCCGGGGTGCCGACCCTCGCCTGGTGGCCGGGCGCCTGGAGTTGGTCTCCAGCTGGGTTCGCTCTGACGCCTCTGTCCGAGCGGCGCTAAGCCAGATTGTGACGGCTTCCGAGGAGGGGAAGCAAGTCACCTCCCAGGCCATAGCCGCTTGAAATGCGGCATTAAAGGATGCTTCAACTTTCAAGGGCCACTGCAAGATGCTGGAGGGCGATCTGCAAGGGCTGCGTGATCAGCTCGCCAAGGAGGTTCGTGACCGTCAGGCGAAGGAGGAGGAGATGAAGGCTCGGGAGGCGGCCGTCAAGGACCGCGATGCCGAACTCTCAGCTGATCACGGCCGGCTGAAGACACTGGAGCAGGCGCTGAAAACGGAGAGGGTTGAGCTAGATGCCAATGCGAAGGTCTTGGCCGAGGACCGCGCTGCCTTCACGCGTTATGAGGAGAGGGCTCGCACGGCACTGAAGACGCTTTACAAAGAGGGCCTGGAGAAACCGCTGGCCGGAGCCACGAAAGGCCCCACCAAGTTGGTTCCCTTCCTGGTCGAGGCGCTTGAGGAGGTCGTGACCGACATCGGCCCCATGGCCGAAGTAGAGGCTCGCGTCCTTTCTTCCACTGCGCTGACGCGGATCCTCAGCCACGTCTACCTCCGCAACCCCGATGCCAACCTTGACGACCTGCTAGAACCTATGGATGCCAAGCGCTCCACCGCTGCTGCCAAAGCCGTGAAGGGCCGAGCAGAGGCCTTGTTGGCGAAGTTCCGCACCTTCAACACCGTGCCCAAGTGAGGCGATGCTGGCTCCGCGGCCCCAGGGGGTGGGGCTGACAAGCGCAACTCCACCACGAGCGGCGGCGCAGCCCAGGGGTGATCCTCTCGCGGCTTCTTTCCTGTTTCGATTCCTGCAACATGCACCGTGCCTCGTGGAGGCGTTTAAACTTGTGTTTGGTATTGTGAGAACAATTTATGGTCTGTAATATTTGCTTCTAAATTTGCTAGATTTTGCGGTTTCCTTCCTATTTGCTTGTGTTCTACGTCGGCAGGGCCCGGCCCCGCGCATACCTCAGTCGCCATTAGCCCCGACCAGATCACCAGTACGGGACTAAGGAGTGAGGGGCTACGTGGCAAGTTAGGCTCCTGAGTCGCGATGCTCAGGAGTCCCCCTTGACGCGCAAACAACAAATAGGGAGGGGGTGTAGGAGAGGATCTGTCGTTCTACATCGGCAAGGCCCGGCCCCGCGCATACCTCGACTGTTGTTAGCCTTTCGGAACTAAGGAGTGAGGGGCTACGTGACCAGTTAGGCTCCTGAATCACGATGCTCAGGAGTACCCCTTGATGCTCAAACGGGTCATCATACCTTGGCTCCGCTCGGGGAGGGGCGCGCGACGACCAGGTCCGAGGGACCTGGCTGGGTGGCGTGCGCTTGGGCGTGACTCGGGCGCAGCCCCCGTGCCCAGCCCCCTCGTGCGGCGCTCCCGACGGAAGGTGTTGTAATAAGGCCAGACACTAAGCTCTGGGCTCCCCGAGGTTGATATAGCCATGGGTTTCCCTCAGTTGTTTATCACCAGCGCGGAGCATAGTGCTTCCGTATGTGTACGGGCATAGCCGCTCCTCGGCAGTGTCGTCAGCCAGCGCGAAGCATGGTGCTTCCACTGGTACGTGGGAGGGGGCTCCCCTCCGGGAGGAGCCCCCAGGGCGTGTACAGCCCTGCCCTGACATGTGGCCGGCACGGTAGGGCTAGACGAGGTGTATTTGGGCCCTCGTGAGCCAGCGCGGGACTCACGAGGCCCTACCTCAAGGCGGGTTGCACCTAATCTTGAGCCTTGGGCGGCTAAGTGTTCCTGCATGAGGGTTAGATGCAAATGCTCTACGTTCTCAGGTCCCGGCCCTCGAGCAGGCTCAGCCGCCGCTGGTATGCCAGGTCGCGATGTCGTGGACAAGGCCAGGGGGTGAGGGCTGGAGAGCCAGTAAGAGCTCCCTCAGGCGCCCCCATTTTAACATGCAAGCGATTTGCATGAGGGAGAAAAAAGGGGCCGCGACGGGCGAGAGGTAAAAATCATAGGCAAGTTGAGCATGAAAAGGCAATCCAACTTAGATAGATGCAAGGAAAGGCACACGCCACTGGGCCAGGCCCGAGCGGCTTGGGGATGACGCAGCCCGAGGGGCGCCCCCAACAAAGTAAGCAAAAGACATAAGCAAAATGGATACATGCCGCGGGGACAAACCCATGCGACATGGGAATGATGCAGCCCAGAGGGTGCTCCCAGCTGAAATGAAACTTGAGAGATGTCACCTGATACCATTGCAGAGCGAGTGTTGGAGTAGCTGACGGTGCGTGGTTAAGAAGCCAACCCTCACGAGCCTTCGGAACTCCGAGCCTTGGGAGGCTCCGGAGGTCCGAGCGGCTCGGCAAGGTCCATCTCCATCTCCTCCAGGAACGCGTGGTGCTTGGCCACCTGAGCCTCCAGAATGCTCCTCATCAGACGCTGGTGAGCAGCAGCCGCGTTTGGCAGGCCGAAGGGCATGCAAACATAGCTGTGAGGTGGACCCTCGCAATGCCCCACGCACGAAGTCCAGAAGCACTCCTGAGATGCGACTCGATTGAACCCTGGGTAGTCGATGCAGACGCGTAGCCTGCCATCCTCGCCTGGATGGGGAGCTACGCTGGGCAGGCGGCGGTTGCCGCGCATGACTCTTGATTCCTGCAGCTCCTGAGTGATCTTGGTGATGAACTCCTGAGGGTTGGGCCCTCCTTGCCTTATGCCTTCCTGAGGGAAACGTGCCGTGAAGCACGCCTCCAAGTGGTGCCCGAGCGCCTCCCTCATGATCTTGGCAAAGTCAGTGACCCTCCAGGAGAGAGCCCCCAAGCCTTGCCCGAGGAGGGTGCCTAGCGCGCCTTCCTATGTGATGGAGGGCGGCGGCCCTTGGATGGGCGCAGATCCTGACGTGGTGCCTCCGGAGGTGCCTGCCTCCTGAGGCCCTGAGCCAGGTGATGTCTTCTTCTTCTTTGGAGCTGCTTCAGGAAGGTTTCCACTCTTGCTGTCTGGGTCCTCGATCGACGCGGCTTGGAAGGCGCGCTCAAGAGAGCACACCGCATCCTTTTCTTCATAGGGGACCATGATGACCTGATGTCTACTACACAACCTTCTTCTTGTAGACGTTGTTCGGCCTGCAAGTGCACAAGTTTGTAGGACAGTAGCAAATTTCCCTCAAGTGGATGACCTAAGGTTTATCAATCCGTGGGAGGCGTAGGATGAAGATGGTCTCTCTCAAACAACCCTGCAACCAAATAACAAAGAGTCTCTTGTGTCCCCAACACACCCAATACAATGGTAAATTGTATAGGTGCACTAGTTCGGCGAAGAGATGGTGATACAAGTGCAATATGGATGGTAGATATAGGTTTTTGTAATCTGAAAATATAAAAACAGCAAGGTAACTAATGATAAAATTGATCATAAGCGGTATTGCAATGATAGGAAACAAGGCCTAGGGTTCATACTTTCTCTAGTGCAAGTTCTCTCAACAATAATAACATAGATAGATCATATAACAATCCCTTAACATGCAACAAAGAGTCACTCCAAAGCCACTAATAGCGGAGAACAAACGAAGAGATTATGGTAGGGTACAAAACCACTTCAAAGTTATTCTTTCGAATCGATCTATTCAAGAGTTCGTACTAGAATAACACCTTAAGACACAAATCAACCAAAACCCTAATGTCACCTAGATACTCCATTGTCACCTCAAATATCCGTGGGCATGATTATACGATATGCATCACACAATCTCAGATTCATCTATTCAACCAACACAAAGTACTTCAAAGAGTGCCCCAAAGTTTGTACCAGAGAGTCAAGACGAAAACATGTGCCAACCCCTATGCATAGGTTCATGGGCGGAACCCGCAAGTTTATCACCAAAACATACATCAAGTGGATCACGTGAATATCCCATTGTCACCACAAATAAGCACGGCAAGACATACATCAAGTGTTCTCAAATCCTTAAAGACTCAATCCGATAAGATAACTTCAAATGGAAAACTCAATCCATTACAAGAGAGTAGAGGGGGAGAAACATCACAAGATCCAACTATAATAGCAAAGCTCGCGATACATCAAGATCGTGCCATAGAGAGAACATGAGAGAGAGAGAGAGATCAAACACATAGCTACTGGTACATACCCTCAGCCCCGAGGGTGAACTACTCCCTCCTCGTCATGAAGAGCGCCGGAATGATGAAGATGGCCACCGGTGATGGTTTCCCCCTCCGGCAGGGTGCCGAAACGGGCTCCCGAGAGGTTTTTGGTGGCTACATAGGCTTGCGGCGGCGGAACTCCCGATCTATCTTCTCCCTCGATGTTTTCAGGGTACGTTGACTAATATAGGCAAAAGAAGTCGGTCGGGGGAGCCTCGAGGGGCCCAGGAGACAGGGGGCGCGCCCAGGGGGTGGGTGCGCCCTCCTATCTCCTGGCTTCCTCGAACCTTCCCTGGCTTGAACTCCAAGTCTCCCGGATCATATCCTTTCCAAAAATCACGCTCCCGAAGGTTTCATTCCGTTTGGACTCCGTTTGATATTCCTTTTCTTCGAAATATTGAAACAGGCAATAAAACAGCAATATGGGCTGGGCCTCCGGTTAATAGGTTAGTCCCAAAAGTAATATAAAAGTGTATAATAAAGCCCGTAATCATTCAAAACAGATAGTATAATAGCATTAATGCTTCATAAATTATAGATACGTTGGAGACATATCAGCATCCCCAAGCTTAATTCCTGCTCGTCCTCGAGTAGGTAAATGATAAAAGAAAGAATTTATGAAGTGTGAATGCTAGTAGGTGCACAAGTTTGATCAATCATAATTTCAGTCACCTTTTCTAGCATGTTTATATGTCATAACAGTAGTTCATCTCATAAAACTTTTCATGATCAAGTAACAAGCTATTCACATGTTAAAGCATAGACCGTAAACTTTCTTGAAAACTAGCAAACTTCATTCTTAGTCATCAAACAATTGCAATTCATCTTACTTTCAGGAAGGGTCTATGTCAGTGCTTTGATTTAGCAAACTCCACATACTCAACTATCATATAGTCTTCTACAATTTCTAACACTCACATGATATTAATGGGTCCAAAGTTTTAATCGAACACAGAGAAAGATAGGGGCTTATAGTGTTGCCTCCCAACGTATTCACCTTTGGGTGATGTTAACAATAATAGTTCATGCTAACTTACATTCAATTGGATATATATATCAAGATCACCCTAACACAAAGTGCTTGCCAAAGGATAAAATGAAAAAGGGAAAGGTGAAGATCACCTTGACTCTTGCATAAAGTAAAATACATGAAATAAAAGATAGGCCCTTCGTAGAGGGAAGTAGAGGTTGTCATGCACTTTTAGGGTTGGATATACAAAATCTTAATGTGAAAGAATGTCACTTTATATTGCCACTTGTATATGGACCTTTATTATGCAGTCCGACACTTTTATTGCTTCCATAACAAGATCGTACAAAGCTTATTTTCTCTGCACTAATAAGTCATGCATATTTAGAGAGCAATTTTTATTGCTCGCACCGATGACAAATTACTTGAAGGATCTTACTCAATCCATAGGTAGGTATGGTGGACTCTCATGGCAAAAACTGGGTTTAAGGATATTTGGAAGCACAAGTAGTATCTCTACTTGGTGCAAGGAATTTTGGCTAGCATGAGGGGGAAAGGCAAGCTCAACATGTTTGAATGATCCATGACAATATACTTTAACTGAGATGTGAGAAAACATAACCCATTATGTTGTCTTCCTTGTCCAACATCAACTCTTTAGCATGTCATACTTAATGAGTGCTCACAATTATAAAAGATGTCTAAGATAGTATATTTATATGTGAAATCTCTCTTCCTTCAATATTCTTTCATGAATTGTTCAAATGACCAATACAATGCTTGCTAACCTTCAATAAATTTACAACCTCTACTTCTTAGATGTGAAGTCATTACTCCCCATGGGATAAGCAAATAAAACATATATAAATTCAGATTTATGACATTCAACTCATTCAACCATTTACTCATAGGATATAAGTGAAGCACACGAGTAAATGACAAACTACTCCAAAAAGATATAAGTGAAGATCAATGAGTAGTTAAATAATTATGTAGCTATATGAAGACTCTCTCTCATTTAAGAATTTCAGATCTTGGTATTTTATTCAAACAGAAAGCAAAGCAAAAATAAATGACATCGCAAGGATAGCACAACTCATGTGAAGAAGCAAAAACTTAGGCTCAACCGATACTAACCGATAGTTGTTGAAGAACAAAGGTGGGATGCCTAACGGGGCATACCCAAGCTTAGATGCTTGAGACTTCTTGAAATATTATCTTGGGGTGCCTTGGGCATCCCCAAACTTGAACTTTTGTGTCTCCTTGATTCCTCTCATATCATGGTTTCTCTTTTTATCAAAAGCTTCATCCACACCAAACTCAACAAGAACTCGTGAGATAGGTTAGTATAAACCAATGCAAAACCTTATCATTTTCTACTGTAACAAATCACTAAAATTATTATTCAACATTGAATACTAAATGTCTCTGCATATTTAATACTCCTATCCTAAAATAGAATCATTAAACAAGCAAACATATGCAAACAATGCAAACATAACAGCAATCTGCCAAAACAGTATAGTCTGTAAAGAATGCAAGATTCATCATACTTACCTAACTCCAAAAATTACGAGAAAACCATTAAGCTGTACAATATTTATCAGAGCTCAATACGCAAAAAGTTTCAACATTATACCATTCTCTGACTTTTCTAGGGAATTTTTGCAACAACGGTAAACTTTCTGTTTTCAAACAGCAACATGTATACTAGCAAAATAAGCATGGAAAAGGCTTTCCTTGACATTTTTATTGAAAATAAAGATGCAAAACATTATTCTAAATAACATAAAGCAAATACTTAACAAAAGAAAATTATGATCCAAGCAAAACACATATCATGTGGTGAATAAAAATATAGCTCCAAGTAAAGTTACCGATGAATGAAGACGAAAGAGGGGATGCCATCCGGGGCATCCCCAAGCTTAGGCTCTAGGTTGTCCTTGAATATTACCTTGGGGTGCCTTGTGAATCCCCAAGCTTAGGCTCTTTCCACTCCTTATTCCATAGTCCATCGAATCCTTACCCAAAACTTGAAAACTTCAACCACACAAAACTCAACACAAAACTCATAAGCTCCGTTAGTATAAGAAAATAAATCAGCACTTAGGTACTGTAATGAACTCACTCTAAATTCATATTTGTGTTAAACCTACTGTATTCCAACTTCTCTATGGTTCATACCCTCCGATACTACTCATAGATTCATCAAAATAAGCAAACAACACATAGAAAACAGAATCTGTCAAAAACAGAACAGTCTGTAGTAATCTGTATCAAACGTATACTTATGGAGCTCAAACAATTCTGAAATAAATTGGTGGACCTAAGTAATCATCTTCAAAAAGAATCAACCTAAAAGCACTCTCCAGTAAAAAAAATGGCAGCTAATCTCGTGAGCGCTAAAGTTTCTATTTTTTACAGCAAGATCATAAAGACTTCACCCAAGTCTTCCCAAAGGTTCTACTTGGCACAAACACTAATTAAAACATAAAACCACATATAACCAGAGGCTAGATGAATTATTTATTACTAAACAGGAACAAAAAGTAAGAAACAAAAATAACATTGGGTTGCCTCCCAACAAGCGCTATCATTTAACGCCCTAGCTAGGTATGATGATTTCAATGATGCTCACATAAAAGATAAGAATTGAAACATAAAGAGAGCATCATGAAGAATATGACTATCACATTTAAGTCTAACCCACTTCCTATAAATAGGGATTTTGTGAGGGAACAACTTATGGGAACAATAATTAACTAGCATAGGAAGGCAAAACAAGCATAAGTTCAAAACTTGAAGCACATAGAGAGGAAACTTGACATTATTGCAATTCCTACAAGCATATGTTCCTCCCTCATAATAATTTTCAGTAGAATCATGAATGAATTCAACAATATAACCAGCACATAAAGCATTCTTTTCATGATCTACTTGCATAGAAATTTTACTACTCTCCACATAAGCAAATTTCTTCTTATTCGGAATAGTGGGAGCAAACTCGACAAAATAATTATCATGTGAGGCATAATCCAATTGAAAACTAAAATCATGATGACAAGTTTCATGGTTATCATTATTCTTAATAGCATACAAGTCATCACAATAATCATCATAGATAGCAACTTTGCTCTCATAATCAATTGGAACCTCTTCCGAAATAGTGGAATCATCACTAAATAAAGTTGACACTCTTCCAAATCCACTTTCATATTCATCACAATAAGATTCAATATCCTCCAAAATAGTGGGATCAATACTACCTAAAGTTGACACTCTTCCAAACCCACTTTCATCAATATAATCATCATAAATAGGAGGCATGCTTTCATCATAATAAATATTCTCATCAAAACTTGGGGAAAAATATCATATTCATCAAACATAGCATCCCCAAGCTTGTGGCTTTGCATATCATTAGCATCATGGATATTCAAGGAATTCATACTAACAACATTGCAATCATGATCATAATTCACATATTTCATGCCAAGCAGTCTATGTAATTCTTCTTCTAGCACTTGAGCACAATTTTCCTTTCCATCATACTCACGAAAGATATTAAAAAGATGAAGCATATGAGATAAACTTAATTCCATTTTTTGTAGTTTTCTTTTATAGACTAAACTAGTGATAAAACAAGAAACGAAAAGATTCGATTGCAAGATCTAAAGATATACCTTCAAGCACTCACCTCCCCGGCAAGGAATTCATACTAACAACATTGCAAACATGCTCATCATTCAAAGATTTAGTGCAAAACATTTTATAGATTTTTTCTTCTAGCACTTGAGCACAATTTTCCTTACAATCATTCTCATGAAAGATATTAAAAAGATGAAGCGTATGCGACAAACTCAATTCCATTTTTTTGTAGTTTTCTTTTATAGACTAAACTAGTGATAAAACAAGAAACAAAAAGATTCGATTGCAAGATCTAAAGATATACCTTCAAGCACTCACCTCCCCGGCAACGGTGCCAGAAAAGAGCTTAGTTGACGGGGTGTGAGTGCCGCTTGCCTAGCCTCCCGGCAACGGCGCCAGAAAAGAGCTTGATGTCTACTACACAACCTTCTTCTTGTAGACGTTGTTGGGCCTGCAAGTGCACATGTTTGTAGGACAGTAGCAAATTTCCCTCAAGTGGATGACCTAAGGTTTATCAATCCGTGGGAGGCGTAGGATGAAGATGGTCTCTCTCAAACAACCATGCAACCAAATAACAAAGAGTCTCTTGTGTCCCCAACACACCCAATACAATGGTAAATTGTATAGGTGCACTAGTTCGGCGAAGAGATGGTGATACAAGTGCAATATGGATGGTAGATATAGGTTTTGTAATCTGAAAATATAAAAACAGCAAGGTAACTAAGGATAAAAGTGAGCATAAACAGTATTGCGATGATAGGAAACAAGGCCTAGGGTTCATAATTTCACTAGTGCAAGTTCTCTCAACAATAATAACATAGATAGATCATATAACAATCCCTCGACATGCAACAAAGAGTCACTCCAAAGCCACTAATAGCGGAGAACAAATGAAAATATTATGGTAGGGTACGAAACCACCTCAAAGTTATTCTTTCGGATCGATCGATTCAAGAGTTTGTACTAGAATAACACCTTAAGACACAAATCAACCAAAACCCTAATGTCACCTAGATACTCCATTGTCACCTGAAGTATCCGTTGGCATGATTATACGATATGCATCACACAATCTCAGATTCATCTATTCAACCAACACAAAGTACTTCAAAGAGTGCCGCAAAGTTTCTACCGGAGAGTCAAGACGAAAACGTGTGCCAACCCCTATGCATAGGTTCATGGGCGGAACCCGCAAGTTGATCACCAAAACATACATCAAGTGGATCACATGAATATCCCATTGTCACCACAGATAAGCACGGCAAGACATACATCAAGTGTTCTCAAATCCTTAAAGACTCAATCCGATAAGATAACTTCAAAGGGAAAACTCAATCCATTACAAGAGAGTAGAGGGGGAGAAACATCATAAGATCCAACTATAATAGAAAAGCTCGCGATACATCAAGATCGTGCCATAGAGAGAACACGAGAGAGAGAGAGAGATCAAACACATAGCTACTGGTACATACCCTCAGCCCCGAGGGTGAACTACTCCCTCCTCGTCATGGAGAGCGCTGGGACGATGAAGATGGCCACCGGTGATGGGTTCCCCCTCCGGCAAGGTGCCGGAATGGGCTCCCAAGAGGTTTTTGGTGGCTACAAAGGCTTGCGGCAGCAGAACTCCCGATCGATCTTCTCCCTCGATGTTTTTAGGGTACATGGACTTTTATAGGCGAAAGAAGTCGGTCAGGGGAGCCTCGTGGGGTGTCGGTGTCAAAACCGGCGGATCTTGGGTAGGGGGTGCCGAACTGTGCGTCTAAGGCTAATGGTAACAGGAGACTGGGGACACGATGTTTTACCTAGGTTCGGGCCCTCTCGATGGAGGTAATACCCTACTTCCTGCTTGATTGATCTTGATGATATGAGTATTACAAGAGTTGATCTACCACGAGATCGTAGAGGCTAAAACCCTAGAGGCTAGCCTATGGTGTGATTGTTGTTGTCCTACGGACTAAACCCACTGGTTTATATAGACACCAGAGGGGGCTAGGGTTAGATAGAGTCGGTTACAGAGACGGAGATATATCATCTGAATCGCCAAGCTTGCCTTCCATGCAAAGGAGAGTCCCATCCGGACACGGGACGGAGTCTTCAATCTTGTATCTTCATAGTCCAACAGTCCGGCCAATGTACATAGTCCGGCTATCCGGATACCCCTTTATCCAGGACTCCCTCAGTAGCCCCCGAACCAGGCTTCAATGACGATGAGTCCGGCACGCAGATTGTCTTCGGCATTGCAAAGCGGGTTCTTCTCCAAATCCAGAGTACCTGTCATAGCGAACAGTGTCCGGCCTCCCATTAACGTCGTACTCCTTGGCTTCTGCGCTTCAATAATGGCTATCTCCATGTGTCAAGTGAATACGAGAAGTTGGGGCATTTTTACATTTGCCACCTTGACCCTGTAAGCCAACCGTCTATTTGAAGAGACGGGGATCCTCAGATCCAAATCACACCATCTTCCTCCCAGCAAGCATTCAACAGAGCGTGCCCGGAAAAAAGCCACTCCATCATGGCTGGCCGCCGCAGCTCCTCCTCTCGTACCCTTAGCTCTAAGCCAGGTGATTGGGAAAAGTGTTCTGTCCCTCATAGCCGATTAGTAGAGTTGCAGACCCAGGGGTTCCTTCCACCTGCATACATGGTCCCCGTCCGAGCCGGACTAGCCACCTATAATGGCGGGGAGCAAGCAGAGAACTTTCCGAACCCATCTAGAGGGGAGCGGATATGCCTTGTCCCATATTTGCTGAGAGGGCTTGGGTTTCCAATCCACCCATTCCTCCGTGGGCTCCTGGAGTTCTACGGTCTCCAGCTGCACAACTTCACTCCTGCCTCCATACTGCACATCGCAGGGTATGTTGCCTTCTGCAAGCTATTCCTGGGCTGCGAAGCTCATTTCGAGTTATGGAAGAGGCTATTCTGCCTCGTCCCTCGCAATCATAAGGGATCTATATATCAAGTGGGCCTATATATTAAGTGGGCGGAGCCGAAATATGGTGCATCGCTCAGGCCGGATACCTATCCCGCACTCCAAAGAAGGCATCCGAAGACTGGCCTTCGGAGTGGTTTTATGTAGATGATGTTCCCCTTCCAGACCCAGTCCTGCCGGGCCTTCCCGAGTTTACCAACGCCCCACTGAAGAAACGCCAAAACTGGCACCCGCGGAGCCCCCAGGAGGAAGATGACAGAGAGGTCCTCTATCTGATGGGCAAGATAAAAATTCTGGCCAAATCAGGATTGACAATAATAGAAGTCATGTCAATATGCATAATACGGGGGGTGCAACCACTTCAATTTCAGGGGAAACCCATGCAACACTTCAACAGAGAAGACGACGCCACCCGCTACGGTCGTAAAGGTCCGGACTCCGCCACCGCACTGGCGAAAATACTGTCCGATTTGTACAAAGGGGAAGAAGAGGAGTTCCTCTGTATTAAGCCGCGGGATGGATTTTCCATGTACAACCCCCCAAGCTGGGTAAGCTGTCATTCCTCACTCGACTCTATCCATCCCTGTGTCCTTTGTCACCAATCATTTATCTTGCTATTTTCAAAGCAGGAACTGAGAAAGGTCATGGAAGAGTTCAACAGCCCACCTCCCCAGCCAGAGGATCCTAGCCGGGCTCTCGACCCCGGACTTGAAGAAGATCCGTATATATCTGTGGATCTTGTCGACGGGACATTTTATCAAGCAAGTCGCGATGGCGCCTTGGTGGCCATCCTTGCCGATTATCCCGGGCTGCTCCCGGTGTCGAATGTAAGTAAAGTCGGAGCCCTAAATTCTGAATTATGTCGTGCCTTAAGCGCGCATGTTGTATTTTTACAGAAACGGCCATCAGGACGCCGTGCTGAGCCCACGGGGGCTCATCAACAAAGGGAACCTGGGCCGGGCAGGCGTAAGAGGAAGGCAATTAGAACTGAGACGCCAGGGCAGAGGTACAAATTAAACTTGCTTTGTGATTATCTTTGCCAAAATGTGACAGTTTGCATTAAGTCCTGGCAGAAAAAACATCTGCCGGACTATATCCAGATCCCCTGCCAACCACGCCTCAAGCAGCCGGATTCCTGAATCAGACTCACGGTGGAGGCTGACATGGGGGCAACACCGAATTGCCCTCCCATAGAGGATGCGGACAGGCTTTCCGCTACAAACTCCGAAGTGAGGAGCGCCATGAATCACTGGCGCAGACGGGCCGTACTCCGCAATGGTATTTTCTCCAAGGAGGCTTTCAATGCCTTCCACTCCGGAGACGCATATATTCACGCTGCTCAAGATGGACTTGCCAGAGCAACGGACCAGTATGCGAAGGATATACGGGTAAGAAAATTTGATGAGTATGTGTAGTAGTAGCCCCTGAGACTTGAAACAGTTGGCACAACTGATTTAAGGATCATTGTATGCATAGGTTCTTGTACAGAAGAATACCCATTTATCTCAAGAACTGGAGGAATGTAAGACCCAGCTGAAGGCCGCTGTTGCCGAACAAGAGGAATCAAAAAAGGCCTCTTCTAGTAAGACTAGCCTTGATAACGGAATATGTAAGGGTGTATACCAGTTATTTATTCGACATAGTTTATAAATCTAACAAAAGATGCTACAGACAATCCCGGAAACAATCCGAGAATTGTGGAAGATAATGAGCCACATCTGCGAAGCCAGCTGAAGGCGGGCGAGCGTGTGCTGACGCAGGCTATTCGAGAGAGAAATAATCTTCAAGATGCTAATATCCGACTGAGCGTCGAATTAAAAGATGTTCGGGCTCAGCTTGCTGACTCCGTAAAGGAGAACAGGAGGCTTCGACGCGGCATTTATAGTAAGTGCTTAAACAAACTGCAGTACAGTTTAGTGAGGAAGCATATTGATAGAGTTATGTCTGTAGGTATGCTGACGGGCCGTCCTGAAGAGGAGATGCCCGGATCCGCAGGCGATATGCTGCAAGATCTTTCACAACTAGACAAACGAGCACAACAGGTGATGCAGGGTATTGCCCAGGCCTTGTGGCCATCCACTTCCATGCCAGGAGGCATGAGCAAGCTTGTGGAGATGCTCAAAGGAGCACGGCGGCGCTTCCGGTTATGGAAGATATCAGCCTGCCAACAAGGTGTGAGGGAAGCCTGGGCCATGGTGAAGACGCGATACGCCAAGGCTGACCTGAACCATATGGCCAAAGTCGGACCGGTGGGGTCAGATGGGCAAGAGATACCCATAAGTCTGGTATATGACCAAGTAGCGTTAGCTGCAAAGTATTCCCAACAGGATTGTAAGCTAGATAGCATGTTGGATGGTATAGAGGAAGAATACAGCCAGTCCAAGTGACTATGTAATTTAAATGGACCTATGTAATCCCTAGCCGGATTGAAAATCATTTGTCATGGCGGACCTTTTCGCTTCAGCCCCCGGACCCGACAGTCCAGAGTGTATCCGAATACCCGCACAGTTATGAAAAACCGGGGTATGCATGGAAACCAGGCGTAGGGGTCATAAGTGCTTGAACAGACAAGTACCCAACTAGTTATGTTATATTACATGGATAGTAAGAAACATCTTCCAGAGAGAATAGTTCCATTAGGGGTTCCTTTCTCTGGGTGCGCATGCATCGATGTGCATTTCCGAACTGCAAACGGAAGCGCAGGAAACAAAACATCTGGGGATTCACGTTGTAATAAACGAAAACATCTTTTGTTCACTGACCAAATATTCCCTTAAGAACGCTAGCTTTCGGCTTCACCCAGTCTGAGGTGCACATCCGGCTGAACCGGCAGTAACAATCACAGAGGTGCTCCCCTTATGCCCTAGCCGAATTAACGGGAACGTAGGGCATAAACACAAGAGCCAGGCAACCCAGCATGGCCAAAACTTAAGTCATATCGATGCATATAATGGTGAAGAAAAGGCACATATGGAAAGAAAACGCATATGTGGCTGGCGGGAAGCCATTAAAGTAGTTATATTTAGCTTCCTTATAGGAAGCCCCCAGGTATAATGGGCACACGTAGTGCGGCCGGAGCGATCAAAGCATCCGTACAGTATTTAAGGCTGTATGTGAAAAGGAAAAGAGGGCGAGAAAGGAAGAAAAAGAACATAATTGAAGAAGCGGAGGTAAGGAGACGAACACTGAGGTCGGCACTAGGCGTAGAATCTTCAGAGTCTAGCCGCGTTCCATGGGTTCGGCTCAAGTCTGTTATCAGATGCGTTGCGCAGACGGTACGCTCCTCCGGTGAGAACTTTATCAATGATGAAGGGACCCTCCCACTTGGGTTTGAGCTTGTCCTTCTTCTTCTCGGGGAGGCATAGAACTAGTTCGCCAATGTTATATGTTTTGGCTCGTACTTCTTTGCTTTGATACCTTCGAGCCTGTTGCTGATAGAATGTGGAACGGGCTTTTGCAACGTCATGCTGCTCCTCCAGAGCATCCAAGTTGTCCTACCGATCTAGTTCGGCTTCCTTCTCTTCGTACATGCACACGCGAGGTGAGTCATGGATTATGTCGCATGGTAGCACTGCTTCTGCGCCGTACACCATAAAAAAATGGTGTGTATCCAGTGGTGTGATTCGGCATGGTCCGCAACCCCTAGAGTACGGAATCGAGCTCCTCGACCCAATGCGTGTCTGATTCCTTCAAGGATTGCACTAGTCTGGGTTTGATGCCGCTCATGATGAGACCATTTGCACGTTCGACTTGACCATTTGTTTGGGGATGATAGACAGAGGCGTAATCGAGCTTGATGCCCATGTTGTCGCACCAAGTTTTCACCTCATCGGCTGTAAAATTTGAGCCATTGTCAGTGATGATGCTATGGAGGACACCGTAACGGTGTATGACCCATGATATGAAGTCTATCACTAGTCCGGATTCGGCCGTTTTAACTAGTTTGGCTTCTATCCATTTGGTGAACTTGTCCACCATGACCAATAAGGTTTTTTTTCTTATGGCTTCCCCCTTTAAGAGGTCCGACCATGTCCAGCCCCCAGACCATGAAGGGCCAAGTTATGGGGATTGTTTGGAGAGCGGTAGGGGCATATGGCTCTGATTGGCGAAGAGTTGGCAACCAATGCAATGTTGGACAAGGTCCTGTGCATCTGCCCTGGCTGTCGGCCAGTAAAACCCTGTACGGAAGGCCTTACTTACAAGTGCCCAACTATAGTGTGGTGCCCGCCGAGTCCGGAATGGATTTCGGCTAAGAGCTGCCACCCTTCCTCTTCGGAGATGCATCTTTGGAGCACTCCGGTAGTGCTTTTCTTGTAAATCTCTCCTTCATGGACTTTATAGGCCTTAGAACATCGCACAATACAACGTGCCTCATTTTGGTCCTCAGGGAGATCTTGCCTATTTAGGTAGGCTCGGAAGGGCTCGGTCCACGGGGCGATGATAGCCATGATCTCGTGGGCCGAAGGTGTTATTTCGGTGGCAGAGCCTCCGATTACGTCAGACGGTTCGGAATCTGGAGTTGTATTCGGAGCTGGACTAATATTGCCGGACTCCCCCTCCCATACCACGGACGGCTTGAACAGCCTTTCCAAGAAGATATTAGGTGGGACGGGGTCGCGTTTAGCGCCGTTGCGGGCGAGGATATCCGCCACTTGATTATTTTCTCTAACCACATGGTGGAATTCGAGCCCCTCGAACCGAGCTGACATTTTGAGGACGGCATTGCAATAAGCCACCATTTTCGGATCCTTGGCATCAAAATCTCCCTTTATCTGAGATATTGCGAGGTTCGAGTCCCCGCGTACTTTGAGGCATTGGATGCCCATGGAGATTGCCATCCGAAGACCATGCAATAGAGCCTCATATTTGGCTACATTGTTGGAGTCTGTGTATAATATTTGGAGTACATATTGGACCGTGTCCCCGGTGGGGGATGTCGGGACAATGCTCGCCCCCAATCCGGCCAGCATTTTAGAGCCGTTGAAGTGCATGATCCAATTGGAGTACGCGCCATACTCTTTAGGTAGTTCGGCTTCTGTCCATTCGGCGACAAAGTCCGCCAGTACTTGCGACTTGATGGCCCGTCGTGGTTTGTATGTTATGTCAAATGGAAGGAGCTCGATAGCCCATTTAGCAATTCGGCCCGTTGCGTCGCGGTTATTTATTATATCATTGAGTGGTACTTCGGAGGCCACCATAATTGAACACTCTTGAAAGTAATGTTGTAGCTTCCGGGATGCCATGAAGACCGCGTACGCTATCTTTTGATAGTGTGGGTACCGAGATTTGCACGGAGTGAGGACAGTGGACACATAATATACCGGCTTTTGGAGCGGGAACTTGTGTCCGTCTGCTTCTCGTTCGATGACGAGCACTGTGCTTACAACTTGGTGTGTTGCCGCTATGTATAATAGCATTGGCTCGCCAGTATTTTACGCGGTCAGGACTGGGTTGGTGGCCAAGAGTGCCTTTATTTCTTCCAGTTCGGCCGTGGCCGCATCCGTCCACTCGAAGTGTTTGGTGCGTCGAAGAAGGCGATAAAGGGGTAGTGCCTTTTGTCCTAATCGAGAAATAAAGCGGCTTAAGGCAGCCACACATCCGGTTAGTTTCTGAATCTGCTTGAGGTCTGTTGGGATAGCCAACTGTGACAGAGCTCGGATTTTTGCCGGATTTGCTTCAATTCCTCTATTGGAAACGATGAAGCCGAGCAATTTCCCGGAGGGTACACCAAAGACACATTTCTCTGGGTTGAGCTTGATGTGGTATGTTCGGAGGTTGTCGAACGTGAGCCTCAAGTCATCTATTAAGGTTTCAATGTGTCTTGTTTTAATGACCATGTCATCTACGTAAGCCTCTACTGTTTTGCCGATTTGTTTTTCCAGACATGTCTGAATCATGCGTTGATATGTTGCGCCGGCGTTTTTGAGTCCAAAAGGCATGGTGTTGAAACAGAAGGGGCCGTATGGCATAATGAAGTCCGTTGCGGCTTGGTCGGACTCCGCCATCTTGATCTGATGGTATCCGGAGTATGCGTCGAGGAAACACAATGAGTCATGTCCTGCGGTGGCATTGATGATTTGATCAATGCGAGGGAGGGGGAAGGAATCCTTGGGGCAAGCCTTATTGAGGTCCTTAAAATCGACACATAGGCGCCAGGATTTGTCCTTCTTTGGTACCATTACCAGGTTTGCTAGCCAATCTGGATGTTTGATGTCTCTGATGAATCCAGCCTCGAGTATCTTGGCTAGATCTTCTCCCATGGCTTGCCGCTTAGGCTCTGAGAAGCACCTAAGAGTCTTCTTGACTGGCTTGTATCCTTTCAGTATATTGAGGCTGTGTTCGGCCAGCCTACGCGGGATGCCCAGCATGTCTGAAGGATGCCAGGCGAAGATATCCCAATTCTCACGCGGGAAAGTGCAGCATCTATTGTGGGGTTCAATTGTGTCCCAATGGAAGTTGTCTTTGTAGGGTCCGTTGGGTGGACTTGGAATTTGACTATCTCGTCCGCGGGCTTGAAAGAGGTGGACTTGGGTCACTTGTTGAGTATACGTCATCTCTGTCCACTGTGGCTCACAGCGTTGTCAGTTCTTCGGCCGCGAGGGCTTATGATAATACCTCCAGGGCTAGTGCGGCGGTTTTATTTTTGACGCGGAGTGCGACATCCGGATCACTAGCTAGAGTGATTATTCCATTGGGCCCGGGCATTTTGAGCTTCATGTACCCGTAATGTGGTATAGCTTGGAAGCTCGTGAATGCGTCCCGCCCTAAAAGGGCGTGGTATCCGCTGTTGAACGGGGCCACTTGGAATGTAATATCTTCGGGCCCGTAATTCTCCGGCGTGCCGAATACCACATCTAGTGTGATTTTCCCGCACATCGCGCCTCCCGACTAGGGATGATTCCCCTGAAGGTCGTGCTGCTTTGCTCAATGCGGCTCTTGTCAATTTCCATCTTGTTGAGGGTTTCCTCGTAGATGAGGTTTAGTCCGCTTCCGCCGTCCATGAGCACTTTAGTGAGTCGGAAGTCGTCCACGATTGGACTAAGGACCAAAGCGACTGGTGCCCGGACTGTTTGGAATTGAGGTTCGTCACTGGCATTGTAAGTTATAGCCGTGTCGTTCCACGGATGTATTGTTGCCACGTGGCAAACTTTGGCGAGACTGTGTTGAGCTCGCTTGCGCCTATTATTTGAGGCGAAAGTCTCAAAGACTGTCTTTGCTACCTGCCAGAGTATCCAACATGCTCTAGGCTATGTGTTGGCGTGGTATCCGGTGTGCTATGAATTTTGCATGGCCCATTGAGCCATTCCTCCAATACGGTTCCACGCCTTGCATCGGGCTTTGATTTTTTGGTAATTGAGTCGGGTAACTTGCGAGAGTTTGCCCTTTTAGTTCGGACAAGGGGTTTAGTGAGAGCCAGATTATCCCAGAAGTTTGTTTGGGTTTTCCAAGTGCTTTCCATTGCGCAGTATTTTTGCACTATGGCTGCTAAGTCAGCAAAGTGTATTATGTCATGGCGACTTATAGCGTTGAGGATCCCTTTGTCCGTGCAATTTTTCCAAAAGAGGGAGATTGCGTCTTCCTCGCGACAGTCCTTGACCTTGTTTATCACAAGGAGGAATCTGGCCCAGTAATGATGTACTGTATCTTGGGGCTCTTGTCTGATATGCGAAAGATTGAATAAATCTGGGTGGGTGGGTGGTTTTGAATTTGAATCCTGACCCAATCTGAGACCCAAGGGCCAAGAAGCTTCCGAGTTTAATGGCTCGGGCTTCGGGATGTTGCCCAATTTTTTCTTCCCGTCGCCCGATTCTAAACTCGGGGTTAGGGTCATGTCCTCCTGCAATCGGGTGTCCGGCTCAGAGAGCTCAGAAATCCGGACATAGTTTGTCCTCAAAATAGAGGGAGAATCCGCATGATGCTCTTCCACTACCGCTAGCTCATGGGCGACCGGCGGAGAGTCAATCTCCCTTTGGTCGGGTTTAAGCCCGATCCGGTCATAGTCTCTAGCGATGCCTAGGGCGGTGATGCGATCCAAAAGCTCATTGAGAGAGGAGAGCTCCATTGGGTCCATCTGTTCGGCGAGTTCCGAATCGACGTGGAGGCTGTTTCTGATGACCTAAGAAGTCATCGTCAGCGCGACAGCCGATCGGGCGGTCATGACGAAGTCGCCCAGCCGGAGAGTTTGGCGTAGGGCCAGGGCTCCCCCAGAGGTGATGTTGTCCTTGACAACGAGACAAGCCATCAAGCCTTATTGCGATGACACAAAGGAACTCTCAATGAAAGCACCAACGTCAGTGTCAAAACCGGCGGATCTCGGGTAGGGGGTCCCGAACTGTGCGTCTAAGGCTAATGGTACAGGAGACTGGGCCTCCAGCTCTGCAACTGCTTTGTCAGCGGTTGCCTTATTTGCCTCTACCTCCTTCCTGGCTTGGGCACGCGCGCCCTTGAGGGTCTCGACCTCGGCTGCGCCAACTATGATCATAATAAAAAAAATCCATGAGTTAAACTACTCAATATACATATCACTTCTGATATGAAAAATATAATTCCTTCTTCACAATTTTTGCATACCTTGCATTTCGTCGAACCGCTTATTAATACGGTCGAGCTCCTCATCGGCCACTCGAAGATTTCGATTGAGTTCGGAAACCCCTACCGCATGGGCGGTAGTCGCCAACATGGATGCCTGTTAGAAAAGTTGCACAATATACTATTATCCGGATTATCATGTGGATCCTTTGTCCGATTTTTTCTAAACTGGACAGAGCCTCAGGGGCTACTATCTGTACACAGGTTTATCCTTTCATATGAAAAGTTTTTAGAACATTACGTTGCATACCTCAAAGCCTGTCAGTAGGATGGGTGCGGTGCTCCTCCATGATGGAAGCAATTTGCAGTGCTTCCTCCAGAGCATAAGCCGCCTCCGGATTATTGGAGGCTACTGATGGAGCTGCTGCTCCTCTCTCCTCTCTCGAAGGGGGCTGCGTATCTAATCCCGGAGCCGCGCAGGTCTCTGGAACGGTGTTCGGCGATGGCCCGGATTGATGGGGCTCCCCACCGTTGGTTGTCATGGGGGTCACCTCCCCCAGGTCTTCAGTGGCCGAGGTGTTAACCTCAGGCACTTTCTCGATGGCCTTGTCCGTCCCTCCTCGGCCAGGAGAAGTCCTTCGTGACGACACTTCGGTGTTCTCCATGGTGATAGGCGAGGGTCTCGCGGTGGCATTTCGCTCCCCTCCTGCTCAGGCGGCAGAGAGTTCCCCTTCGATAATGGAGTATGCGGAACCTCGCGAGGAGGACTGAACGGCATGCAACAAAACAACTTACATAACAAGAGGCAAAAAGACTAAAGACGAATAGTAAATTTTATGAATACTTACGATTTGGCTGGGGGCTTCACCCTGGGAGGTCTCTTGGGGACTTGTTCAGACTCTGATTCCGAACTATCCATGAGGGCCAGCTTCCCTCTTTTCGGCATCTCCCCCTCTGGGTCTTCGGAGGCCATCCTCTTCTTCCTCCTCCCCTTACGGGGGGAGTAGCTTTGCACCTCCTCCTCCTCCTCCTCTTCTTCCTCATCTCCCTGTGGGAGGAGAGGACTTTGCTCTCTCCGAACATAGCGTCTGAAGGACCTTTGCGGCGGGGGCCACCCTTGGCCTCCTTGCCCTTCTTCTTGCCCTTCTTCTTCGGCGCCTGATAAGGCACCGGGACTAGCATCTCCGTTAGCTGGGGTGTGGCCGGGTTCTCCGGCAGTGATGCCGGACATTTGATCCGCTCCGCCTTTGCTGCCCAGCCCTGTGCGGAAGGCAGGTGATAAAATATCCATTAATTAAAGCATCAACCGAATAGGTCTTCAAAAAAACTAATACTTACCTTTGAGGCCGGATTCTCGGTGTCGAGTCTAATGTCCTCGGTCTTCATTGGACAACTTTTCTGGGCCTTAAAGAGCAGCTTCCATATATCTTCGTGCGTGGTGCCGAAGAAGCGCTTTAAGGTCCGTGGCTCCTCCAGATTGAACTCCCACATGGGGGAGGCCCGGAGTTGGCAGGGAAGGAAGCGGCAGAAGAGCATCACTTGAACCATGTTCGTGAGGCCAGTGTTCGTGCTCAACACGTTGGTGATACATTTCTGTAGCGTCTTGACTTGCGTTTGGGACCCCCAATCAAGGCCCTTGGCGGTCCATGAGGTGAGTCTCGTAGGGGGTCCGGATCTAAAGTTAGGAGTGGCCGCCCAGTTGGCGTCGCAGGGTTTGGTGATGTAGAACCACTCTTGCTGGCACACCTGGCAGTCTCAACAAATGCCCCTTTGGGCCAGATGGCGTTGGGGAGTTTGCTTACCATGGCCCTGCCACAGTCCGCGTGCTTCCCATCGACCACCTTTGGCTTCAGATTACCTTGAGCCATAAGCCGAAGTGTGGTGGGATGCGGAGCAGAGCCTCACATAGGACAATGAATGCCGATATGTGGAGGAAGGAATTTGGGGCTAGATCATGGAAATCTAACCCACAGTAGAACATGAGGCCTCGGACGAAGGGGTGGAGGGGAAACCCTAGCCCTTTGAGGAAATGGGGGATGAACACAACCCTCTCACCAGGCCCTGGAGTGGGAACGACTTGGTCCTTGTTTGGGAGACTGTGCGCGATATCCGCGGACAGGTAGTCCGTGCTCCGGAGATCTCTGAAGTCCTTCTCGGTGACGGAGGAGGCCTCCCACTTGCCCTTAGAGCCGGACCTGGCCATGGCTGGGGAAGGTGGTGGTGGTGGGAAAGATCAGAGCTTTTTGGGTGCTAGAGCTTGGGGATTGGAAGACAGAGGCTAGAGGAAGGTGTGGGGAAGAAAGGAGGGATCTTTGTCCTCTTATAGACGGTGAAAATGCCAACCGTCCCCCTCTTAAGCCATAAACCCCGCATGTTCCCAACAAGATCATGCGTAAGGCGCAGTTGGGTTACCCAAATCCCATTGATGAGAATCCCATAATGAGCGGGCACGATCTCAGTTTTGACAAGATGTGCCAATGGAGGCTCGACCTCGAAACACGAAACAGGAGGCGTGAAAATGGTTCGAAATATTGAAGAGTCAAGTGTGACGCTTCGCCGAAAAAAGTTGTTGGTAAAAGACACTATTCCTCTTTTGACATCTTGCCTTCGTGGCTAAAGGTTGTATTGATTATGCAGAGCCAGACAGAGTTCCTTTATAAGGGGAGCTGTCGTACAATATTCAAGAGAAGGAACCCGCCTTGCAATGCCGAAGACAATCCACGTGCCGAACGCATTGTAATTGAAGACTGGTTTAGGGGCTACTGAGGGAGTCCTGGATTAGGGGATCCTTTGGTGTCCGATCTATTCTATATGGGCCGGACTGATGGGTTGTGAAGATAAAGCAAAAGACCATCCCCCGTGTCCGGGTAGGACCCCTATATGCGTGGACAACAAGATTGGTGTCCGAGTATTCTATTTCCCTTCCTTGTAAATCGGCCCTGTACAACCCTAGGTCCCTCTCGTGTCTATATAAACTGGAGGGTTTAGTCTGTAGAGGCAATCAAAATAATCATAGGCTAGACAACCAGGGTTTAGCCATTACGATCTTGAGGTAGATCAACTCTTGTAACCCCTATACTCATCGAATACAATCAAGCAGGACATAGGGTTTTACCTCCTTAAGAGGGCCCGAACCTGGGTAAACATTGTGTCCCATTGTCCCTTGTTACCATCAATCCTTAGATGCACAACTTGGGCTCCCTACCCGAGATCTGCCGGTTTTGACACCGACACCTATCCCCTATCACCGGATCATAGAAGCCGTACCGCCGGAGCTGAGCCAAACACGCCACCGCCGAGGAGCACCACCCTTGAGGGAGCGGGGATAGACATCCATGCGAACCAGACCAACCGCTGCCACCTGATAACCAGAGCCGCCCAAAACTCCACCTTTGTCGCCCCTCACCTGAACGCAAGCTCCCCAGGTGGCACCTCCAAGGAGGACACGACGCGTAGCGCGCTGTCACCGCCCAATCCAAGACGGATTTGGGGCTTTCACCCGGGAGGGGTACGAGGGTAGATATGGGTGGGACCTCGGCTGCACCTCCAAGGAGGAAGGGCGGCGCCCAAGGGCATCGATGCCGCTGGGCCGGACCAGCTGACCGATGATTTCCCACGGTCCCAAACCGGGCACCCATCAACACCATTTCGGTGACCGAAGCTGCTGAAAATGGCGAGGATGAGAGAGCTGAACCTCAGATCTGGCAAAGAGGGAGATCTCCATGCCGCAGCCACCACCCGCCGCCGTCACACCACCCGCGTGGTCGGGAACATCGGCCAGGATCACCCACGAACGCAGCCAGGCGGGAGGGCGCCACCGCCGCGCCATGAAGGGCCACCACCCCGACCCGGAGTCCTCCATCAGGAATGGAGCGAGCAGGGCCTCACCGCCACTGTCACCGGCGATCGTGCAGGCTTGCCGGCGGCCTCCTCGGGTGGGAGGAAGCGAGGGGTGGCAGCGCTAGGTGGAAACCCTAGTTGCCTCCCTTGTCGCTCGAGCGGACGACGTGGGGGCTAGAGGGGGGAGGTGACTCTAACCCCAACTTTGATACTTACATCATCTCATTTCAATGAGGCAAGAGCATTGTAGACCCATAAACTTGCAATGGATGTGATGGTTTAGTCCACAAACTTGCACAAGGTGATCACTTCATTCCTAAACTTGCAATGTATGTGAAGATTTAGTCCAGAGCTAACCACAAGTTGACAAATGGCGCCATGCTGGCCGCGTCGTGGCACACCCGCTCAGGGGAGAATATCTAGTGCTCCCATCCATTTTGGTGCTCCCATGCTCCAAATTTTCAAAATGTGCATCTAAACGTTTCAAAAAAAATTGAATTTTGTTGTGGATGTTGACATCACATGAGTGTACAATCCCTAAAAATTTCGAATCAAAATTCGAGATACACATTGAGATACAAAAAAGACAAATCCAACATAAATGATTTGCAGAAAATGCCCCAAACATTTCTGAAATGATGCTTTGGTCCACATCCTCATGATGCAGCCCATTGGATCACGATCCAACGACCGAGGTCGCATCGGAGCACCTAAGCTTAGGTCCTCCGGGAGCACCTGATATCTGCCCACCCGCTCAGCCCGGCCTTTTTATGAAAATCCCCTCCACCTTTGGAAATCACACGCGCGGTATATTTTTTTCATATCTATATTTTTTAATCAAAGCCCAATTTTTTTATTAAAAAAGCCAAGGCAAAAGTTCACATCAAGTATGATTCATTACTCTTGGCCATAACCTAAAGTAGCTGCCACAAAAACTTATTACAGGTAACATGCTCATATATATGTTTTGATGTCTACTTTTTGTATACACATTGTACCTTTTGTATTCACCAGAAATATATTTTTATGCAGATCTAATTTTTAAAAAAATACATGATTAATATTTTTATCATATATATATGTTTTGATGTCTACTTTTTTCCACGGACATAGTACATTTTTTGTATACATTAAAAATATGTTTCTATACATGTTAACATTTTTTAATGCACGATTAACATTTTTTAATTATGTATGTAGATTGATTTTTTAATAGATATTAGAATTGTAGGGAAAGGTAAAAAATGAAGCAAATTTGTGAAAAAAGCAAAAAAAAATGCTCAATGCCCACAGTTCCTGATGGGTTGGCCCATTCCGGGAACTGCTTGACGCGAGGCTGGACTGTGTCTCGCTACAAGCGAGACAGTCGCGCTCTCGCCAAGCCCGGTCCAGCATATATACACTAGTGTTGTGCTAGCCCAACCTTCAAGATAGACGGCTCGCCTGTCAACAAGTTTTTTATGTTCCGCTCAACAAAAAGACAAGTTTTTTGTGTATGCAGCAAGTTTGGTCACACGCGCGCGCGCACACACACACAAGTAAGTATAACCTTCCCTAGAAACAAACTAAACATAACCATCAGAAATATTCCACCCGAATGAACCACTACCACTGTCCGTCACCCGCTCGCATCCTAGCATGATATAATGCAAATATGGAATCCTCGCATTTTTTTTGCAAATATGCAATACCCGAGAAAAATAAGCATCTGACTAATTGGTCGCATCTGTAAATGTTAAGTGGGTTGCCACCGTTTATGTGAAAATGGTCATTATCTTGTGATTGTTTAGTAGGATCTGTCACCAAATGCAAGTAAAACCCATTTGAGGCGCTCTGGATACTAAACCTCATATGTACATCATCGTGTGGATTGGACACTAGCAAAGAAAGACGTGTTGGACTATGTCGCTGTTGAAACCAGTATTGAAACCGTGTCAGTTACTCGCAGTGGTGGAGGTAGGAATAATTCTTAGGTGTGGCGACATCTATGAAGGATAAAACCATGTACGTATAATGTAATTATGCAAGAGCTCACTAAATATTAGTTATATAAATACTTTGTGTTTAACAAGCACAATCAAAATTCAAAACTAATTGATTAGTTTTGCCAATAGAGGATACCTAGAATATTTGAGCTTATTTTGGTTGACGGCAACGAAATTTGCTTCAAAATTCAAAGTTCAATTCTAAATTAACTTTCATTCTTTACCTTTTTTTAGAATACTTTCATTTATTACTTGATCTTTTTATTCTATGCCATATTGTGCTCAGTGGCGCTTGCGTCCTCATATGGCCCGATTCAGTGCCGGCCACTGCCGCTCCCTACTTGCTGCTGCACACATTCAATCATGCAACAAAAGATTTCCACTTTTCAGAATTTTGAAACCGGTGAACTTGTGTTGATTTGTGCGTGAAGTGTAACTCGCAACACCACTTGCCGATGCATCAGGACCATCAACAAGTCAGCAATTAACTCAGGTGGCTCAACACGTACAATACATTATCAATTATAATCAATATGCACACACTAGTACTCATACACATACCAGTATATTTATTGGTGGAATTTTAGGTATGGCAGCAGCCAATCCTAGCCAGATTGATAGCATTGTCCCTGATTACTGAGCATGTAGGCGCAAGCACAACAACGTTCATGGTTTTCACAAAGATGGAGGGTGTTTTCATAAAAATGTCATGCCGAGCGGGGTTTGCCATGACGCAGTCAATGTGGCGCCAATTGTCCGTTTGTGATTGGCTCTGGACTAAATCTTCACATACATTGCAAGTTTAGGGTTGAGATGATCGCCTTTTGCAAATTTATGGACTAAACCATCACATCTATTGCAAGTTTGTGGGTCTGTAGTGCTATTTGCCTTCATTTCAATTAACGAGCTTATAACAAGTTAAACGAGTAGCACGTCAGCTCAACTCGTTCAACTGGATTGTTTACGAGTTCAATTTGAAACCCATCTCGACTCATTAGTCAACGAGTTCGAGTCAAAGTGGAGCCGACTCACAACAACCAAACAGCTACTACTAGGAAATTCCCAGCCACGCTCCAGACCAGGCAAAAAAACACGAGGTCACGAACCAAACTAGTAGCCCTTATTTCCAGCCCTGCTTATCCATCCGTCACGTTGGGAAAACGACCAGCCGCCGTGCGCGGTGGCGTCCCCGCTGACGCCCGGCGCCGTGGACGGACTCGGCCCCTGGAGCACGCAGCTCGCTGCCTGCTCACGGCTCGTCGTCACGGCCTATTTATGGATCCGCCGGCCGCGGGCAGAACTCCCCCGCGACTATCAGGATCGGCCGGCCATACACCGTCGTTAACTGCGGCACTAGACTAGGAAGAAAATGGGGTGGAAGGGCGTCCTGGGGTTCGACTACGGCGTCGTGCAGGCACCGCTCGGCCCCGACATCTCCGGCCCGGAGCTCGCCGCCGCCGTCGCCAACGCTGGCGCCATAGGCCTCCTCCGCCTTCCTGATTGGGTACCTCGACTTCCCTACCCTCTTTGCTATTTACATGCGCTCTGTCAGTCTTGGCTAATCACCGGAGTCCCCTACCTGCCTGCAGCCGGCGCCGGACCACGTGAGGGAGCTGATACGGAGGACTAGGAGCCTGACCGAGAAGCCATTCGGGGCGGCCATCGTGCTGGCCTTCCCGCACGAGGAGAATCTGAGGGTCGTGCTGGAGGAGAAGCTCGCCTTGCTGCAAGTGTACTGGGGCGAGTTCCCCAAGGAGCGAGTCGACGAGGCCCACCGTGCCGGCGTCAAGGTCTTGCATCAGGTGAGAACCTTATCTGAAGGGCATTTCACCGGAATGGATGAAACCCGGCCGCGGCTTGTGCTTACTTAACACTATATTTCTGAACTGTACTTAAACACTTGTTGTGCCGTTCTTATTACCACTTTCCTTGTCTGATTGCATTTGCCTAGTCTATGTTCGTTCCAATTTACGTAATTAACATTTTGTCATTGTAGTACTAGACTAGACTCCTGACTAATAATGCCCAACTAATTAGACAGAATTAGTTGGAGCAAAATCATTTGTTCTTGACAGTTGTGAGAGGGCAAAGTCTGGTGGCCGTTAGCTAGATATATGGTTACTTAACACCTTTGTTAATTAGTCAAAACTTGTGAATGGTATGTATCAAACTTGCTAAATCATTGGAGGGCGGTGGCCGGTGGTCGTTAGCTAGAGTACGTTGACTGGGCCTTATTCTGTATATGTCCAACTTCAAACAAGTGTTCTGTTCTTCAATGGTTTTGGTGCCAAAATGAACAACAGCAGAATGGGCTTTTATGTTATATAGACAGATGGGGACTTCCAACAGAATTTGGTCTCTCACAATGATACTTGGACTAAGAATGGAAGGGGCTAGAGTTTCTTATATGGACTCTGTTCTGCAGCAAACATGAAGTCATCAATATACCTAATTAAATCATACCCCCTCCGATAAGTGTCGCACTTTTGAATGTAGGCAGTTCAAAACTGCGACACTTATTATGGATCAGCCTTTCCAACAAAGAAATCAGAGCCCTGTTGAGAGACTCGTGCCCCCGTGTGTTCTCCGCCTATGGCCCCTCTCTTTGTATCCCGCAACCAAAAACAAAGAAATCAGAGCTTTCTACTATCAGTGCACACTTGCAGCTATTCTAACAAGTACATTTGAAATTTTATAAGCTTCTTTTGGAGGTCTAGTAAGAAACTATAGTACTGTTATGTCAAGTTTTAGAATGTGATCCTTTTCATAAAAGAAATACTTCTTATCTGTAGTGAACATAAAGTTGAGTTTATAAGAAAAATGCGTGTTACTCATTTATCTCCAATTTCCTAGGACTGCTGGGATCATAGGGTGATTTGTGATATTGATGAACAACTAGGACTAGCATCTGATGTAGACCATTCAGGTTTTTATGAACTCCTTGTTGGTACGAAGAATTTCACAATAAGTGCCAATGTGTGACCTGTAGTCAAGGTTTTGGTGCTCTATGATGATGATATGAGCATGTAAGTCCTTGCACTTGTTCTGTTGATTATGGATATTTAGTTTTTTTTTCCTTCGTGACTTGAACAGGTTGGTAACCTTGAGGAGGCAGCAAAAGCTAAGGAAGCTAGTGTAGATGGAATTATCGTTCAAGGCCGTGAAGCAGGGGGGCATGTGATTGGTCAAGTAAAGTCACTACACACTATTTCCATGTTGTTTTCTAGCTTCAGTATTTTGAAATGCTGTTAGGCAGTCTACCAAGAAGCAAGCACACATGCAATAACAATCTACACCATGTGCCCGTGATATATTCCAGGCTACTCATTTAGCTTAAGGCTCCTTTTGTGGTGTCATCTTTGGAAGCATAATATACCTTGCAAGTCTGTTTCTATTTAATTGCCTTCATGGGCTTTCAACTCAAACAGCTTTTCTTCTTTGAATAAAAAGGAGGGTTTGCTACCGTTGCTGCCGAGAGTAGTGGATCTAGTTTCGGATAGTACTGTTTTGGTTATCGCCGCTGGTGGAATCGTAGATGGCCGTGGCTACGCTGCTGCATTGGCACTTGGTGCTCATGGTGTTTGCTTAGGAACTAGGTACTCGTTCAGTCTTGTCTTTGTATGATTATGTCAAGCAGAGCTCTTCATTATACTTATGCATGTTCTCGTTTTCGCATTATAAAACTCCTTAATGTTCAGGTTTGTAGCCACCGAGGAAAGCTTTGCGCATCCGCTGTATAAGCAAAAGCTAATCGAGATGAATTGCACGGACTATACAAATGTTTTCGGGCGTGCTAGATGGCCTGGTGCTCCACAACGTGTCCTGAAGACACCTTTCTATGTTGAGTGGAAGAATCTCCCAGATCATGAAACAGAGGAAAATCAACCTATTATAGGCCATTCTGTCATCCATGGCGTGGTATGTATTGGTTGTTTATTTTTGTTGAATTTGCCCTCTCATTCTGCATTTAGAAGTTGAAACCATTTTTTTTTCTTTTGACTGCAAGTAGTTGAAACCATCTTTGTTGTGACTTTTTATGCTTTTCCTGTTTTGACCAGCAATGTAAAGTACTTCACCCTCTAAAAGTTTTACCCTGGTACTATATATAGGCATGATGCTGAGTGAATGCGCTTTATCAGGAGCACTTTGTTTAGTTCCGAATGGGAAACATGAGTCTTCAAGATGTGCCTTTGGAACTGTTAGTCAAATTTAAGCATGTCAGCTAGCTTTAGGAGCTCTTGGACATGGGAAAGGCTGCTTCAGCCCAAGAGCTCCTATTTATTTACCCAAACAAGCACCACAACTGAACCTAGCTACTTTGCAAGTTAGAGCTGAAACGATCAGATTTTAAATGGCCATCCAAGCTCAGAATGATTTCATTGATACGATCCTCGGGGAAAAGAATCTTAAAAAATGTTGATTATTTATTAACTTCTGGTTCAATTCAACCTTGGTCTGTTTCCTGGGCATATAGTTGCAAAACCACATAATGCACATATTTACGCTTTAAGCGCCAAATGATTTTTCGTCATGTTACTTCAATGTAGGTTGAAAAAGTAAAGTTCTACTTGTAATGTACCATAGTTGTGATTAATCACGGCCATCTATTATTCTGTTTGTACAAGATGTAGCTCAGTAGAGGAGTTCATTCATTCCAAACCTTAAATGCACATTTCATACTTGTGCATCTAGAACTTAATAATGGAGAACTAAGCAATGGTTTCACAATGCCAGCACAAGGATATACATCGGTTTGCTGGTACTGTTCCTAATGCGACAACAACAGGCGATATCGATAGCATGGCCATGTATGCTGGCCAGGGAGTTGGGCTAATCACGGAGATTGTACCAGCAAGGGAAGTTGTCCAGAGGCTAGTTGCAGAAGCACAGCGCGTCATTGGAGAAAAGCTTTCTGGTTTCTCCAAATCATCAGGGTAGTGCTGGTGAAGTCCTTGGTAATTAAACTGTTAAGGTATCTAATGGTGTACGCTGTGTGTTATTTGTAGGCAATAGCCAATGAAAATAAATGGGTTTTCCAAGGTATTCCCTTTTTACCACAGTTTTGTACTCGTATGTGTTGTTTGTAAGTATATATTCAATAAAGGTAAATGTTTTCAATACAATGAGACTGGCAAGTGGAGCATGTAGGCTGGAGCCACTTGTCAATCACACATCGGCTTGTGCTTATGCTTTTGGAAACTTTCATTTTCATGAACCTCGGAGCAGCTGTCACTAATCAGACCTCAGGTGTCGGGTCATCTCGGAGATAATAGTGTATCCTAGTATCAATATGCATGATACCGCCCACTATGAAAGGTCTTAGTGGCAAGGGCGAATTAGTAATCCTAACTAGCAAGATTTTGGAGTTTGATTGGGCTGGATATGGTAAAAGAAGTTTTGGAGGTGGTGAATTCGGGAGTAATGTCGGTGGGCTGAAATGACACATTTATTGTCTTAGTTCCAAAGGTAGATGGTTCAACCAAGAATACTCAGTTTCAGCTCATTAGCATGTATAATATGGTCTATAAGATAATTTCGAAAAATGTTAATCACGTGCCCAAAGGTTATTTTGCCGGAGGTGATTGAACAGACGAGAAGTGCTTTTGTATCGGATAATATTCTCATTGCATAAGAATGCATTCATCGAATCAAGAGGGAGACCAGTAAGAATGGACTGTGTGGTGAAGCTCGATCTTCATAAAGCATATGTCCGGTCAGAATGGTGTTTTATGAGGAGAATGATGGACTGAACGGGTTTTGCTGACCGATGGATTCAATTAATAATGAATTGTGCCTCATCATATGAGTACAAGATTGGGTTTAATGCGGAAGAAGAAAAAAATAAATACTCCATTGAGAGGCTTACGGCAGGGTGGCTTCTTCTCGACGTAGTACAACACAATTCATGGGGTTCGTCGCCGAGGGCCTGAGGCGGAGTGCACGGGGTCGGCAGGTGCAGCGCCGGCGAGTTGGTGGAGTACGGCAGGGAGGTTGTGCAGCGGCGAGGAGGCGCCGTCTGCTTCCGCTTCCGCGCCATGAAGGCGACGATGTGCCAGTCCCGGCCTCGTCCAGATCATCCATCGCCAGGCAAGCTGAGCTCTCCCTCCTCTCTTTTCCAAATCCTAATGCTTTGGTTTGCCACTGATTTTTCCATCAAATCAAAAACACTAAATATGGCTTAGCTCCCCTAAACGTCCCGCTATTTTGATTTTAGTTTAGCTGAAGCTGAAACCAGGCTAGCGCAACACTCGACACGTAGCGTCGTCCTCTCGGTCACTTTCACCACCACCCACCAGCAGCATAGCTTCCTCTTTTTCCATAGATGGAATCATGGAAGCTCAACCTCTCTCTCTCTCTCTTGCAGTGCACCCACCATCAGTCCACCACCGCCACTAGTCCTCTCTCCCTTTGGGTCACTTCTGTGTTCCCTCCTCCGCCATTTTCCCCATCAGCTCTGCAAGCTGCGTGCTGACGCGGTCGAACCTTTCTTTGTTTGGAGGCTTTCTGTCCACCAGCGCAAGCTCGACACACACCAGTGTCTATGAAGGATAGCCTTGCCCTTGTGTGCTTTGCAGGGACTAGCAGATATGTTGATCGAAACTCTTACCTTAGCTTGCTGTCTCTACTACCCCCCTGATGTGATTAGTAGATGCATGATACAAAGATTATTCGGTGGAGCTCTGTGGCGTCCAGGTAGGAACGCTGCATGCCGTCGCAATGCACGAAGCTTTTTCGTTTGGAATCTTTTTCCCAGCCACCCCACAGACGACACGGCCCTCTCCCTAGCCATATAGCTCAAGGACGAACCAGACCGAACAATCTGATTTGACTCACGTCACGTATAGGCACAGGAGCATCTAGGGCGTGCGTGCAAGGTTCAGCACGCAGCATTTAACGTTGAGGCCCCGAAGCCATTCTTGTGCTCTGCCCATCTTTCTTTCTCTCACAAATCCAACCGAGGGGAAGAAGCATTTGCTGCTCTGCGCCGCCGCCACCACCCGGTCGCAGCTCAAGCCATGGCATCCTTCGCCAACCTCCTGATCTCACTTTTCTCGCTCACCCTCATGCTCCTGCATGCTCCTGCACCTGTGGTATGCGACGACCTAGGTGCAGGCCTCTCTCCAAGCCATCGCACATACATTGTGCTGCTGAGGCCACCCGTCGACGCCGGCAGCGAGGACGACCACCGCTGGTGGCAGGATTCTTTCCTGCCAACGCCTCTCGCCGGCTCCCATGAGCCACGCCTCATCCATACCTACACCGAGGTCTTCACGGGGTTTGCTGTGAGGCTCACCGAAGCCGACCTCGCCATGGTGTCCCAGAGGAAAGAGTTTGTGCGGGCGTTTCCAGACCATCTCTGGCGCCCCAGCACTACTCACACTCAGAAGTTTCTCGGACTGGAGAAAGATGCCGGGCTGTGGAGGGACACCAACTATGGCCAAGGAGTCATAATCGGTGTAGTCGACACCGGCATCTATGCGGCGCATCCTTCCTTTGATGACAATGGCATCCCGCCACCTCCATCAAAGTGGAAGGGTTCATGCCATGGTACTGCTGCTGCCCATTGCAATAACAAATTGATTGGTGCGAAGTTCATCACCGTCAATGACTCTGGAGATGTCATAGGGCATGGGACACATACCTCGTCCACGGCTGCTGGGAACTTTGTCAGTGGTGCCTCGGCACAGGGTCTCGGCAGGGGCACAGCAGCCGGGACTGCTCCACGTGCACATCTGGCCATGTACAGCATGTGTACGCTTCGTGGGTGTGACTCCGTTGACATCATTGCGGGGATAGATGAAGCTATCAAGGATGGGGTTGATGTGCTCTCACTCTCCCTTGCCCCTGTTTATGATGTTGAGTTCAGTGCAGACCCGGTAGCCATTGGTGCACTCAGTGCAGTAGCAAAGGGCATCGTTGTCGTGGCTGCAGTTGGGAATAATGGACCCAAATCGTTTCTTGCAAATTCTGCACCATGGTTGCTCACAGTTGCAGCTGGCTCAGTGGACCGAAGCTTCGAGACTGTTGTGCAGCTTGGGAACGGCAATTGCATCAATGGAGAGGCTTTTAACCAGATTACAAACTCAAGCTCCAAGCCCAAATCTTTTCCTCTGCATTTGAAAAAGCATTGCAAGTCATTGCCTGGAAAAAATGTGGCCGGCAAAATTGTGATTTGCCATAGCACAGGACCAATGAATGACACTGGGCCATCAATCAACAAGACCGACATCAGTGGCATCATTAGTGCCGGGGCGGCTGGTGTAGTGCTAATAAACAGGAAAGCTGCTGGTTTCACCACCCTTCTCGAGGACTATGGCAATGTGGTGCAGGTGACTGTGGCTGATGGCAACAATATCACAGAGTATGTGAGGACAACAAGCAAAGCCAGTGCCAAAGTCATATACAAGAACACTGTGCTTGGCGTCCGTCCATCTCCCACGGTCGCAGCATTCTCATCCCGCGGTCCCGGCACGTTCAGCCCCGGTGTGCTAAAGCCAGATATATTGGCACCTGGGCTCAACGTCATTGCTGCAAGGCCACCACTCACCATGCTTGGATCTGGGCCATTCCACATTAAATCAGGGACGTCCATGTCGACTCCACATATCAGTGGTGTCGCTGCGCTTGTCAAGAGCTGCCATCCTGACTGGTCTGCTGCTGCTATCAAGTCAGCCATCCTCACCACTGCTGACATCACGGACAGCACTGGTGGCCCGATCTTGGACGAGCAGCATGAGAGGGCAACCGCGTACGCCATGGGTGCTGGCCATGTCAACCCTACAAAAGCAGTTGATCCAGGCCTTGTGTATGACCTTGGCATTACTGAATATGCCGGCTACATATGTGCTCTCCTTGGTGATCAGGACTTGGCATTCATTACGCGTGACCCGAGGTTGTCATGCAAAATGCTTCCCAAGATACCTGAAGCACAACTCAACTACCCTACCATAACGGTGCCACTCAAGACAAGGCCGTTCACAGTGCACAAAACTGTGACAAATGTGGGCCCATCAAATTCCATATACACACTGAAGATGGAGATTCCCAAATCTCTTACAGTGCGAGTCTACCCAGAGACACTGGTGTTCTCCAAGGCTGGACAAAAGATTAGATATAGTCTGACGGTGAGCAGCTCTGACAGTGAGAGCTCAAACTTCATGGAGGGAAGTTTGAGCTGGGTCTCAGTGACCCATATTGTGTGCAGTCCGATCGTTGTCGCACTTTTGTAAGCGGGAAGAGTATGTGTGGCATGTGCGATGTTCTAGAGAAATTACTGTCTTTTAACTAGTAGGATTTCCATGTGTGGAAACTAATTGAAGTTTGGATCTGGAGCATCCATTGCTCTGTCGCAAAACTGACCACACATACACTGCCAGTTTGTGATGTGGTATCCATTCTCTATAACTCTGTTACTTTGAAAAAGAAAATGATTTGGTATCATATCATTTGGTTCATCAGGTTTGCTTACATCTACATGGAAACACACAACACTATGTTGTTTGGATACTGAAATGTGTGTTTTGAAACCAATTTTTTTATGCTTCAGATTATTTGTGCATTCAACTATGTGGACATGTTCTTAGCTGCAAATATTCTGATGAGGGATGTGCCTAACAAAAATGGTTGTGTTTAACTGAATTAGATGCAGATAAAATCCAAAAGGTTTTGACATTTGTGTTTATTTTACGCCCATATGCTCCAAACTTACCTTAATCATGCCTCAATATCGTATAACATACAGTAAGTTATATTACACCTTTATTGTGCAGCAGAATTAATGCCATGGTTTTGTTAGAATTTGTGTCCCTGTATTTTGCTAGGAAGATGCTATTTATCTTGGTAAATTTGGAGTGATTGTGTAACTTTGTTTAGATATGTCAGATATACAGTTAAGAAACTGCATTATTATTTATTTTCTGTGAACATGAAGACTTGCGTTACCAGTTTTATTTCGATGATATGTAACTTTTACAAGTTATGTTTTGTTGTGCAGGTGGACACATTCAGATTTTAGAAATATTATGCAAGTGCTTGTTCTTGCTAGTGACTGTGAGGAATATGGAGTGGCATGCACGACCACAAATGGTATTTCAAGCAGTTTTTTCATGTTATGGTCTCCACCCGAGTAACCAAATTGGGAAAACCCTAGTCGTAATCCCAAACAGATATTGCATTCTTGATTGGCAACAGAACAGCATCCCCAAACCATTCTGAAATTCTTGTCTTTTTCACCTTTTTCCTTTAGTTTATTTGGTGTGATACTGCTAAGGTGTTCCGCAACTAACTGTAATTGTTAAAGACACAGTTCTATTCTTCCTTGAGTTATTCCATACCTTAATAATCTTAGGTTTGCCATTTGGACCTTTCTATGAAACCCCTTCTCTAACAGGTGCATGCACCATTATTTCATCGATAATCATTTTCATTTTGCAACAACGTTTACACCAAATGGTGCTGCAGATGGATAAAGTGATATCACATGCTCAAGCTACCCTAGGAACACTTATGTCATAGCAATCAATAATTGGTGGCATTAGTATGAAGATAAGCAACATTGGCAGGTATTCACCGTATATCTTTTTTAGTTGCCACCAAAAAATATATTTCAAGTCTAATGCACATCTGACCAAATTGTGTTTCTTTGCTTCTACAGATTAATCATATGATTGTGGCATTGACAAAACAAAAATGCCAACACGATGATCATTGGTCAGTAATTGTTGATACCAATTGATCCCAACTCAAAGTGCCTATCAGATGACCATTCCTCAGCCACCAGACAAGTTCTGTTTGCTCCTGGTTTTACATGTAAGAGTTCAAGAATTTTGCATCTCCTCATCCAATTCCCTGCTCATCGCTAAAATCATGTTAGTTATCAATATGCACTGGCGATCCAAAAAGATAAAATTATTAGCATGTTTAACGTTTTTATTGTTGAGAAAACAGTACAAACACTCACCCCTATGAACGCACACGCACACCCTATCCCTACTGGTAAGAAAGTAGTAGTCTTATGAGATGAATCATAATGTTCATTCCGACACATCAATAACTTGAATAATCTCTATATCATTTGCCTATTTCTGGACAATGCATTGCACGAGCCAATATAGTCATTGTGCAAGAGAAGGTTTTGAAGTAATTCAGGTCGCATCCGTCCCTGATTGTTGGAACTATTTGAAAATTTTAGAATAAATCAAGAATCCTAGGTAAGCAAATATGGAAACCATTAACAAGCTATCTTTTTTGAAAATCCTTTAAGTCAGCCGGCTGATTAAGGGCACGCATCAGCCGCCTTAATGTCCAACCAGGCAACCACGTGTCCATGAGGGACCACGCTTGCATTTCCTTGAGAGTACGCTGTAATTATTTCCCTGGGATGGAGGTATTATGGCTGGTCAAAAGATCACTGCATGGTCTTGTGATGGAATACTTATTAATTGTGTATGTAATTTGGAAGCCAATAAATGCAATAGTCTTGTTAAGGATATTAATTAATTTCATCCGCAAAAAATATATTAATTAATTTCTTATGTAATTTTTGGGAGACAGCAGTAAATGCCATAATCTTGTTATGGAATGCAAAATAATTTTTGTATGTAATTTTTGGGAGACAGCAGTAAATGCCATAATCTTGTTACGGAATGCAAAACAATTTTTGTATGTAATTTTCGGGAGACAGCAGTAAATGCCATAATTTTTGGGAGACAGCATATGTATTTTTTGGGAACCAATAAATGCCATAATGTTGTCATGGAAAACTAATAAATTTCGCATGGTAATGTTTTAGGAGCCAATAACTGACATAATCCTGTCACGGGATACTAGTAAATAATTTTGTATGGTATATTTTGGAGCTAATAAATCGACATCCAGAGGATATTCCATGATGTGCCTATTACTGGAGGATCTTAATTAATTACCGCGAACCATACAAAGGAAACACTAATGCAGGAAGTAATAATAATAATAAAATGGCAAAATATGGTACTCCAAGGCGCCTCTATATCTATATAAACAGCAGCAGAAGGATCCAACTAAACACCACAAGCACGACCAAAAATACAATAGTAGAAGGAATCAAGGAAATAGTCAAAAACTTCGTTATGGCTCTAATCAACTTAAGGTTTGTGTGCTTGATGGCTCTTTTGCTGATTTCGACCACTTGCTTGACGAGTCAAGTATCAGGGAGAAACAACATAGGTACATTTCTTTCCAGGAGAGCTTATCAGCTTTATTATAGAGAAATTTGTGGTTTCCGGGAGCCAGATTTTATCCTCTTGCTTGATTCTCCTGTTTCCAATGATATTCGTCGGAAATAATATTGCTACCAGTTTTATATTTAAAGGTCAATTTGAGGGTCACTTATGAATTACAGACATGTCTGAATCTATTGCATGGCCTGCTGCACCCACGGATACAGAGAAATCTGAATCTATTGCATGTTTTTGTTCGATGGTCCATGACTCAAGTATACAATCTAAATTTTAACATTGGCATGGTTGTTTTGCCTGTGTTTTTATGATTAGCACCCCTTCAATGCCGCGGAACATATCTTAATACTACATGTTTTTGATACTAGTCTTGAACTGCCAGTACTAGCCATGGTGGTTGTTGACTCCATCCTGTTATATTGATTCCATCATAACTTCAACGATGACAATGAGATATAACATACCACTAGTTGTTGCGCCCGTTTTTGTATTCGCGCGCCTCTTCTATCATGATATTTGCATAATACGAGTACATTTTTTTCCAGATTATCTGAGTTTAATTACGAACTGCTGTCGGTTCTGATTCACATTTTTTCCTTTTTACCTTTATAGGTCTGCAAAGTGAAAGTGGCATATGCGGCAAACAGGAACCCTACCAGTACGATTGTACGCAACAAGGCTGTGTTACTGCCTGTAAAAAAGCGGGCTGCGCTGGTGGGATTTGCCATAAAGATGGTAGTTGCAACTGCATTAGATGAGGCTGCCAAGTCCTCTCCAATTTGTATTCAGAATAAGCTTAGGAAAGCAGTTTGAGTTGTCTTCAGTTCCTGGAATAAGTAAAATATATGCTGATTCTTTATTTTCACGTGCTCTTAGTTGAACTCCTATCATGCATGATGTTTATTAATGGAAATGTCGGTCTTCTGGCCTCTCGTTTAAAAAGTCTACCACTTGAGTTCAGTACTTGATTTCAGCCAAAACGGCTTGCTCCCTTTGTTTCCGTTATTAAGCATGAGACAAAAACTAACACGTTTCAATGCTCAATAATAATTTGCCTGCAACTTTGCAACTAAAAAAGGGAGAATCAGTGCCAAATCATATAAACTATCGCAGAAACTTGATTTAAGCAATAAAATAATTGCTTTATCAAATAATTTTATCAGATACAAATAGTCGGGACAACTAGCTATCATGGCTGATCCAAAGACAGAAATATCAGTGCACAGCAATTTGCCACCGAAAATTCTGGAGTAGTTGCCATGTTTTTTTGCTATGACTTTTTTGTCATGCTAGCTTTTGGTCTACTACATATGTTTGTCTATTTTTGCCAGGGGAGTATCCAGAACAAAAATGTTCTGGTGTCCACATGCACATCATATATACACGGATAGACACCAAGCAATAGTATATACTCCATTCCTTTATATAAAGTGTGTTTCTTTTTTTAAGTCAAACGAGTGCAAGCTTGACCGTGTTTTTGGAAAATAGATCAATATCCACAGTACGAAATTTATATCATTTGAGCCTTCAAGAAGTATAGTTTCATATTTCATCTATTAGGTTTTGCAGGTGTTGTTATTTTATTCTATAATCTTGGTCAAACATTCGAATGGTTGACTTGCACGGAAATCAATACATCTTATATTCTGGAACAAAATTTGACATAACCCAACAACACAAATTATATGGCAGTGAGATTTCTTACCAAAATGAACTGGTTCATGTGATGGGCTAGCTATATCATCTTGTGCCGAGGATTTCATTTTTTAAGAAACCTTTCCATAAATTCTCTTGTTAATAGTTATTACTCCCCCTGTCCCATAATGTAAGACGTTTTTTTGACTCTAGTGTAGAGTCAAAAAAACGTCTTACATTATGGGACGGAGGGAGTACTATGTTAGCAAAAATGTATGAGTTACATTATTTGTGTTTGCATATGCAAGAATAAAAACAATAAACAAAACATATTGATTGAACAATACGATTAGGGAGTTAAACTTACTCGACATTGTGCTTTGCCGTTTTCGGTGAAATAATCCTCCCCTGTTAGATGTGAATAGCAGTGTATTGTTCTCAATTATAATACCTTTTAAAACCCTAGCTATACAATTAACAAAAAGAAATTAAAAAAATAAAATTCCCGAGATTTCAGATTTGAGAGAGATCGACAATTACCAAGTGCGGAGTTGAGATGTACCTCAAATTTCCAACAATCTCTCGGTGGGCGAGGGTTGAGGCGGCCGGCTAGCGATGCTTGAAAGTTTCAATGGACAACCAGGACGGACCAGCGACTGGCTGCACCGACGACTGGCAGCGCGGCGGCGGAGAAGGGTCATGGGCGGAGAAGCCGAGCGGACGAGCAACAGAATAGGGCCACGTATAGGCGTACTGGGGATCAATTAATTACTCCCTCCGTTTCAAATTAGATGACTCAGTTTTGTACTAACTTTAATACAAAATTAGTATAAAGTTGAATCATCTATTTTGAAACGGAAGGAGTAGATCGATAGCTTTTTCTCACCAGCCGCGCGTACAGGGATCGATTAATAGATCGATCAGGAGTGGGCATTTACCTATGAGCTGCTATGCCTGGCTTGTGTTTGTGTATCGGGCTGGCTGGTGTCCAGGTCAAAAAGTTACAGGTGTCCAGCCCAAAAATCTGTACCGGTATAAGGTAAACACGAGTGTTACCCGGTGCCAGTGACACCGAAAGAGTTAACGTGGCTCCGCCCTTGAATTTTGCCACGTATGAGAGATATGTAAATTCATTCGTTTAGATGTGCAATAACTAGAGCACATCTAGATATGCCCTAAACACATCCATGTAAATTTGCCTTGAGAAATGTTTGTATAATTATGTACTGCCCTTGATGCTTTCAGTTTTTGTTCTGTTCATCTTCTGCAAATTTGGCATGCCATGATGCAGCAGCTGCGCAATATATTTTTGTGATTGCAGTCTTACTATTTGTAGAGGAGTAGCATTTTCAGTTTTAGAGTAGACTGAGCAGATATCTATGAAGGATTACATCCATATGCATTGGCTAGACAAGCACGCAAAACACCATGGTAGTTGTATATCGGCTCCTCTATAGTCATGGTATTAATACTTAGTATAGGGCACTGTATCTTTGTTGAACTTTAGCAAAGCAGTAAACCTATGACTGTTCACTGCAGGGTGTATATCGGCTCCTGCCATGTTTCTTTTTCATACTTTTTGTCATGATTGTTCATACTATTGCCATGGGTTGTTCATGGCCACAAAATGAGTAAACTTGCCATACTGTTTGAACAGTGCATTACTTTCTTTCTGCTAAGGTGCCACATTTTTTGGTCACCATGGCAAAACTACCTTTTAGTTGCCATGGCAAATTCACCTACATTGACACGACAAATTTATCTATAATGCCTTCAAATTTACCTATATTGACACGGCAAATTTACCTATAATGCCCTGGCAAATTCTTCACTTTCTTTTTGCCATGAAATGTTTACTTCTAAATTTTCCATACCAATTTTCTTACTTTTTTTGCCATGCCAAAATTACCTATATTGGGTTGGCAATTTTTAACCTTTTTACATACATGTCAATATAACATCAAATACAGGCCATGGCAATTTATTTTAAAAACCCATGGCATTTTTAACTTGAAGTCCATGGCAAATTAACCTTGCATCCACCCGATGGCATTTTCTTACGTTTTCACATGGCAATTTTATTTTCAAAAACCCATGACAAATTAACCTTTGCAAGCATGGGCAAATTAACTTTAAATCCCATGGCAATTTAACTCCACAACGAATGGCAAATTTGCTTCATATTATTTTAAGCATGGAAAACCTACCTACTGTACCGTGACAAATCTTATTTTCCATGGCATTTTTTGTCCATAATTTTGTGTTATTTTTTACATACACATAAAATCTCACATACAACACATGGAAATTTAAATTAAAATAGCATGTCAATTTTTAATATATATCTGACATGGCAATTGTTTGTTCTTAGTTTTTGTCTCTATTTGCTCATTCTATTTTTTCCATGTTAATTTTTGACATTGCAATCCTGGGACATTGCCATGTGAGCATTATTTAGAGATGTTACTAGATTATTCCTGCCACACTTTTGTTAGAAATCAAAGTGTTTGTAAAACTTTGCGATTGTAAAAAAACACTGTGGCAAATCCTAAATAGTTCCGTAAACTCGAATGTCAATTTTGGAATTATTCTTTTTGCATTATCAAAAAAAATCGGTCAGTTCATTTAGGTGGCAAGTTTTACAATTTAATTTTTTTGCAAATTCAACTTCGGAGCCATGGCAAATTGCATTTCTGACGGACAATGAAATTTTATATCCATGGCATTTTCTTTGAACCATGAAAAAATTCAGAAATATGTCAAATAGTTTCTTTTACATGGAAAATGTTTTTTTAAAGTCATGGCAAATATATTTAATCATCTAGTCATGTCAATTTTTGTTTTCCATATATATAAATTATTTTTTGAATCTTTTTCAACCATGGATTCGTTTTATTGTAAAAGGGATGGCAAGTTTTGTATGTTTTTTTACGTCAGAGTACTCTTTATTACAAGGTGATCACCATAGTATCTCTTACAAGAGTATCAACAATCTCTACAAGTGGATCTTCACACTCACCTTACTTCTAGCTAGTGTGGCTAAATCATGGGCAGCATAATTAGTCTCTCTAGGAGCATGCTCAAAAATAATATGCGAACAATCACACGCAAGGTGATAAATATCGTCAAATACTGCCGCCGATAGACCGAAAGAGCGACCTCCTTTCTTCATTGTCTCTATCAACTCGATGTTGTCGGAAACTCGGAGTTCACCTCTATGCAATACACCCAACTGCAGTTCCTGAATTGAGACCAAACCGTAAGGCCAGTGCCTCGGCCACATGTGTATCTTGATGAGTCCAATTTATGTGATAGTTTCAGTATGCATGTTGTGCCTACATAGTAGGCTTTGTGGAATTTTACCGCGTTCACGCACCTATTTTTGTTGATAATCCCTTAGGTGATGCCTTTTGGACCATTTAGCGTAATATGGAACAAGCCCCCGAAAATGGTAGTGAATCACGTATTTAAAGTGATAATTGCCTACCATAAAAGAACCACGCAAGAAGGCCAAAGAAGACATCATCGTTGCGCTTCCAGGGCAAAAGACATCGTTTCATATGACTGTGCCCTCTCGTATGGGCGGTTGTATGGAGTGTCATCGCCGCCCCCGAATCAACTATTTCCACCTCGTAAAATTGGATCGTGGATCTGACGCCCAGAGACACCAGAAACTCGTCTAGAAGGCAAAGACCTAGCCTACGAGGTTCATCCGAAGGAGGGATTGGTAGGGAGAAGAGGGGGATCTTCCTCACCACGCACAAGAGGGCTTCAACATCATCACCATCATCAACATGATCACCACTGTCATCATCATCCACATCCTTATCATTGTAACATCAAGAACCCTAGTGGATCACTTTGTGTATTATTCGAATCATTTGTCCATGTATGCCATTACCCTTGTCATGATGTTTGTTGTCTCCATGTGTGAGTTACCCCTAGTTCTCGGGGATATGGATGAACCTTGGTATCTGTATGATCTGAAACATCATTTTGGATATGAGACTCCCTGTTTAATGCTTAGTTTAATAACTTCGTGAATATTGTGAACGGGCCCCACTCAACATTTGTGCCTTATGGCCATGAAGTATATCACTGTCGTTGTAAAGGGCTATGATGTGGAGGTAATTCGAGGTGTAAGTAAAAGCCTTTTGCCCGTAACCTTTGCAATTGATAGGGGAATTATGGGGAACCCTTAGAGAGCCCGCGTCCATGGGGGTAAACCCTTAATTATCATGAGTTGTAACCCTATGGGGGAGACTATGATGGTGGCGTGTGTGGCATGAAGTCTACTTCGAGTAGAACATGTACTGTAACCGGCTCCGGCTAGCATAATTGTCAACAGTGGCTCAAGTATCCATCTCATACTACGCTCATGCATAGGTGCGCTAGAAACATACTAATGGGGATTCCGGACTCCCTGAGGACGCCTTACTCCTCTGTTTCATGAGTCACTGGTCTCTATTTACTTTTATCTTATTTGATTTAAAAGTTAATTTACTACTCAATCACAATTTATTACCTGCCCTCACTTTGCTTTAAGTCTATAATTATCTATAGGCATAAAAAATACATAATTCACCACAAGAGGCATAAGTCTGATTCCTGTGCTCCCTGTGGGATCGATACTCTTACTTAAGGCTACAACTAAACCTTGTGCACTTGCAGACCATCAAGATTTTTCTGGCGCTGTTACCGAGGAGCTGAGCGCTTTTGGGCTTTGCCTTGAATTTTGAATTATTTTGTGTTATAACGGGTTTTTTAGATTGCGAGCAACCATGGTCCTTGAAGAAGAAATTTATTAGGTTGGGGTACAACTAGTAGCAGGACCGGCTCGAGGAGAGAACTTTATATCTATTGGTCCTGACCTATCTGGTAAAGTATTTGAGATAAACCCTTGATTAATCAATATATTGAAAAAGAATACATTCCGAGGTGATGGAAATGAAAGTCCTTATAAGCATATTAAAGACTTTAACACTACATGTGGCACTTTTCAGTTGTAGGACTTATCTAATGAGGAGATTAAAGATAAAATATTTCCTTATTTAAAGCTGTTGAAGGGCTGTTGCATCAGCCCATAAGTACCTTAAGTAATTGGGCAGAGCTATTAGCTGCATTCTATGCTCATTATTATCCCGAAGGAAAATTATATAAGATAAGAAGTAAGATCAGCAGCTTTGGACAAAGACTAGGTGAAAAGCTCGTAGATGCATACGTAAGGTATCGAGGTATACTCTCCGCATGCCCTGAACACCATTATCAAGATTGTTTAATTGTGAAATTCTTTTATGTTGGACTTGACTCCCTGATAACACACAAGTATAGGGGATCGCAACAGTTTTCAAGGGTAGAGTATTCAACTCAAATTTATTGATTTGACACAAGGGGGGGCCAAAGAATATTCTCAAGTATTAGCAGCTGAGTTGTCAATTCAACCACACCTGAAAGACTTAATATCTGCAGCAAAGTATTTAGTAGCAAAGTAGTATGGAAGTAACGGTAACAGTGGCAAAAGTAACAATAGCAGTTCTTGTAGTAATTGTAACAGTGGCAACGGAAAAGTAACTAAGCAAAGATCAATATGTGAAAAGCTCGTAGGCAATGGATCAGTAATAGATAATTATGTCGAATGTGGTTCCTCATGCAACAACTATAACATAGGGTGACATAGAACTAGCTCCAGTTCATCAATGTAATGTAGGAATGTATTCCGAATATAGTCATACGTGCTTATGCAAAAGAACTTGCATGACATCTTTTGTCCTACCCTCCCATGGCAGCGGAGTCCTATTGGAAACTAAGGGATATTAAGGCCTCCTTTTAATAGAGTACCGGACCAAATCATTAACACTTAGAGAATACATGAACTCCTCAAACTACGGTCATCACCAGGAGTGGTCTCGATTAGTGTCACTTCGGGGTTGCCGGATCATAACACATAATAGGTGACTATTGACTTGCAAGATAGGATCAAGAACTCACATATATTCATGAAAACATAATAGGTTCCAATCTGAATTCATGGCACTCGGGCCCTAGTGACAAGCATTAAACATAGCAAAGTCATAGCAACATCAATCTCAGAACATAATGGATAATAGGGATCAAACCCTAACAAAACTAACTCGATTACATGATAAATCTCATCCAACCCATCACCGTCCAGCAAGCCTACGATGGAATTACTCACGCACGGCGTTGAGCATCATGAAATTGGTGATGGAGGATGGTTGATGATGACGACGGCGACGGATTCCCCTCTCCGGAGCCCCGAACGGACTCCAGATCAGCCCTCTCGAGAGAGATTAGGGCTTGGCGACGGCTCCATATCGTGAAACGTGATGAATCCTTCACTCTGATTTTTTTCCTCCCCAAACGTGAATATATGGAGTTGGAGTTGAGGTCGGTGGAGTCTCAGGGCGCCCACGAGGCAGGGGGCGCACCCCAGTGGGGTGGGCGCGCCCTCCACCCTCGTGGACAGGGTGTGGGTCCCCTGATGCTGATTCTTTCGCCATTATTTTTTATAAATTCCAAAAATATTCTCCGTGAAGTTTCAGGTCATTCCGAGAACTTTTATTTCTGCACAAAAATAACACCATGGTAATTCTGCTGAAAACAATGTTAGTCCGGGTTAGTTCCATTCAAATCATGCAAGTTAGAGTCCAAAACAAGGGCAAAAGTGTTTGGAAAAGTAGATATGTTGGAGACGTATCAACTCCCACAAGCTTAATCCTTTGCTTGTCCTCAAGAAATTCAGTTGACAAACTGAAAGTGATAAAGAAAAACTTTTACAAACTCAGTTTGATCTTGTTGTTGCAAATATGTAAAGCCAGCATTCAAGTTTTCAGCAAAGATTATGAACTAACCATATTCACAATAACATTTAGGCCTCATGTTTACTCATATCAATGGCATAATCAACTAGCGAGCAATAATAATAAATCTCGGATGACAACACTTTCTCAAAACAATCATAATATGATATAACAAGATGGTATCTCGCTAGCCCTTTCTGAGACTGCAAAACATAAATGCAAAGCACCTCTGAAGATCAAAGACTGACTAGACATTGTAATTCATGGTAAAAGAGATCCAGTCATAGTCATACTAAATGTAAATTAACAGTAATGCATGCAAATGACAATGGTCCTCTCCAACTAGTGCTTTTTAATAAGAGGATGATGACTCAACATAAAAGTAAATAGATAGGCCCTTCACAGAGGGAAGCAGGGATTTATAGAGGTGCCAGAGCTCGAGTTTTCAAATAGAGATAAATAATATTTTGAGTGGCATACTTTCATTGTCAACATAACTACCAAGAGTTCTTGATATATTCCATGCTACACACATTATAGGCGGTTCCCAAATAGAACTATAAACTTTATACTCCCCCACCACCAACAAGCATCAATCCATGGCTTGCCCGAAACAACGGGTGCCTCCAACTAACAACAATTCTGGGGGAGTTTTGTTTGCAATTATTTTGATTTGAGCATGGGACTGGGCATCCCGGTTACCGGCCATTTTCTCGTGAATGGTGAGCAGAGTCCACTCATCGTGAGAATAACCAGCCTAGCATGGAAGATATAGGCAGCCCTAGTTGATACATGAGCTATTCGAGCATACAAAACAAAATTTCATTTGAAAGTTTAGAGTTTGGCACATACAAATTTACTTGGAACGGCAGGTAGATACCGCATATAGGAAATTATGATGGACTCATATGGAATAACTTTGGGGTTTATGGAAGTGGATGCACAAGCAGTATTCCCGCTTAGTACAAGTGAAGGCTAGAAAAAGACTAGGAAGCGACCAACTAGAGAGCGACAACAGTCATGAACATGCATTAAAATTAATCAACACTGAGTGCAAGCATGAGTAGGATATAATTCATCAAGAACATAAATATCGTGGAGGCTATATTGATTTTTTTCCAGCTACATGCGTGAACATGTGCCAAGTCAAGCCACTCGAATCGTTCAAAGGAGGATACCACCCTATCATACCACATCACAACTACTTTAATAGCATGTTGGCACGCAAGGTAAACCATTATAAACTCCTAGCAAATTAAGCATGACATGAGCAACAATAATCTCTAATTGTCATTGCAAACATGTTTCATTCATAATAGGCTGAATCACGAACGATGAACTAATCATATTTACAAAAACAAGATAAGTCGAGTTCATACCAGCTTCTCTCATCTCAATCAGTCCATCATATATCGCCATTATTGCCTTTCACTCACACGACCGAACGGTGTGGATAATAATAATAGTGCACGTGCATTGGACTAAGCTGGAATCTGCAAGCATTTAATACAAGGGAGAAGACAAGGTAATATGGGATCTTGGTTAAATCAACAATAATGCATATGAGAGCCACTCAACATTTTCATCAAGGTTTTCTCCTCTCGACCCCCAAAGAAAAGAAAAGAAATAAAACTATTTACACGGGAAAGCTCCCAACAAGCAAAAGAAGAACGAGAAATATTTTTGGGGTTTCCTTTAATTACTACTACTACAGGCATGGAAAGTAAACTACCTAATAGCTACAACAATTTTTTTGGTTTTTCTTAAGGTTTTTCAAACATACAAGAAGAAGGCTTAGAAAAGAAAATAAACTAGCATGAATAGTATAATGAAAAAGTATGATCAGTGATAACTAGCATGAGTGTGTGAACATGAATGTAATATCGGTGAGAAATGCATACTCCCCCAAGCTTAGACTTTTGGCCTAAGTTGGTCTATGGCCACGGATCGAAGTTACTCTCTCCGGTGTACGGAGGAGTGTCCTCTGGGTGCCACTGGTTGGCGATCTCCTCCGGATCCCACTGATAAACAAACTGTCGATAAGGGTCAAGTGGTGGCTTAGGCTCAGGCTCTGGAACTTGTGTCAGGCTCCAGTGTGCATAAATGGCCTCTGGCAAGATGAGGTACGTGCCTTAAAGTATATTAAAAAAATAAGGTGCAGGCAGGGTAATAACCTCATAGTGAGTATTACCAAATATCAAATTATACTTAAGCATTTTCTTCTTATTTTTAACAATAAAGTCATGTGCTACCATACTCTTATAATCTAGAAAAACAGGGGGCAACAACTTTTCCTCTTTCTCATAATGCCTAATAGGTATCTCAAAGTGTGCAGCAAGGCACAAAGCAAAGATGCCTACGAAGATGGGCCCTTTGTACGGTTCAAACTTAATCGTTTAGCAATAATAGCGCCTAAGCTGAAAGTTGTATCACGAAACAAAGCATGACGCAAAATGACTAGATCAGGAGCACTAAGATTTCCACTGTTCCCGCGACCAATTAAGCATCTACTAGCAAATATTGCAAAGTAACGTAGAACATGAAAACATATACTAGTAATTCTCGCATCGGAAACTTTTCTCGTTTCTCCTAGAACAATTCTATCAATAAATCCATCCACATCACTACGGAGTGGTTCCTCAATGCTGCCCACAAAGGGTATCTTGCAGACCCGACAAAAATCATGGAGTGACATCTCCTTTACCTCATCATATAAATGAAACTCCAATGGAGGTGGAGATTTCTTAGCGTGGAAATAAAAATTTTGCACGAAAATATTAGTGAGTAGGAGATACTGTTCACACTAGTCGTGGAGGAAGTCGGTGAGGCCTGCATTCTCAGCCAAGTAATAAAATTCATCATAAATTCTGGCGGCTCTCAAGAACTCATCACAAGGCCATTTGCACGACCGAACCTCCGCAGTGCGAGGAAGATTATATTTGGGCTTTTTATCCTCTTCATTTTTCTTATCCTTCGAGCTTCGGCTCGAAGAACCTCTCAACAAACTCTTCAACATTTTCTCCCTCTGAAATTTTCTGAAATTTTTAGTGACTCAAAATAAAAGTGAACCAAACTCAACAGGATTGATAGCAACTACTCCCACAAGTGCCTAGAGGCTATATCATGCATTTGAACTACTTGGGACCATATCAATTTGACATGCAAGCTCAAGAATAGGGTCACCTAAGCACAAAAATTTGCAATAAATAAAGCACTAGAACAAAAAGTAATTGGATCATTGGAGGAGTCACATATCAAAGAAAAATCCCCCCAAACAGTTTTGTGAATGAAGCATTGAGCAAGGAGATCGAAAATGGCAGCAAGATGAGCTAGAACACGGGTTTGAGCTATGGGAGGATTTTTTCTGGAGGAAGACGAAGTGAGTGGGTGCTGGAATAAGTGGAGGGTGTCCATGTGGGACCCACAAGGCAGGGGTGCGCGCCCTATGGGGGTGGGCGTGCCCTGCACCCTCGTGGCCAGATGGTGGGGCCCCCTGGTGTGTTCTTAGTGCGAGATATTCTTAAATATTCTACAAAAAATCATATTTCATTTTCGGGATGTTTGGAGAACTTTTATTTTCGGGGTATTTTTTTATTGCAAGGATAATTCAGAAAACAGACAGAAAATACTAATTTTGCTTTATATAATCTAAATAACAGAAAGTAAAAGGAGGGTACAGAGAGTTGTGCTTTCTAACTTCATCCATCTCATGCTCATCAAAATGAATCCACTAACGAGGTTGATCAAGTCTTGTTAACAAACTCTTTTCGAATTGCATGAAACCGGAGAATTTCGAATGACACTAGGTTACCTCAACGGGGATATGCACATCCACAGTAGGAAGAGGGAATTCAAAATCTCCAATAGTAATCGTTGAAATTTTTCCAATAGAATTGATAGTGTGGATTTGAGGTTGTTTCCTCAGAAAGTGTATCGTATGCTCATTACCATTAACATGAAAAGTGACATTGCCTTTGTTGCAGTCAATAACAGCCCCTGCAGTACTCAAAAAGGGTCTACCAAGGATAATCGACATACTATCGTCCTCGGGAATATCAAGAATAATAAAGTCCGTTAAAATAGTAACGTTTGTAACCACCTTTAAAAGTATAATTGGCAAGCATGGTGGAAATTTCAGCTTCTGGTATCTTTCTTTGCAACAATATCTTTCATATACTTAGCATAAGGATTCATTTTAAGCATATCAATCAAACGCATACACAAAAAGATAGGTCTAATCATTTCAGGAAAGCGCTCAAAATCCTCATCATCCTTTTTATTGGATGGTTTGGGAGGAAAAGGCATGGGTTTCTGAACCCATGGTTCTCTTTCTTTACCGTGCTTCCTAGCAACGAAGTCTCTCTTATCATAAAGTTGATTCTTTAATTGTGCGTTACCAAGATCAACAGCAGGTTCAATATCTACATCATTGTTATCGCTAGGTTGAGCATGAACATCATCATTAACATTATCACTAGGTTCATGTTCATCACCAGATTGTGTTTCAGCATCAGAAATAGAAATATCATTGGGATTCTCAGGTGTGTCAACAACAGGTTCACTAGAAGCATGCAAAGTCCTATCATTTTTCTTTTTCTTCTTCTTAGAAGGACTAGGTGGATCAACATTAGTTCTTTGAGAATCTTGCTCAACTCTCTTAGGGTGGCCCTCAGGATTCAAAGGTACCCGAGTCATTTTACCCCCTCTAGTCATAACTCTAACAACATTATCATTTTTCTTATTATTTAATTCATTGAGCAAATCATTTTGAACTTTAAGCACTTGTTCTACCTGATAGGTAACCATAGAAGCATGTTTACTAATAAGTTTAAGTTCACCTTTAACTCTAGACATATAATCACTCAAGTGTTCAATCATATAAGCATTACGTTTCAGTTCTCTACCAACATAAGCATTGAAATTTTCTTGTTTAACAATAAAATTATCAAACTCATCTAAGCATTGGCTGGCAGACTTATTACGAGGAATATCACCTTCATCAAATCTATAGAGAGAATTTACCTTTACTACGTGTGTAGGGTTATCAAGACCATGTATCTCTTCAATAGGTGGTAAATTCTTAACATCTTCAGCTTTAATACCCTTTTCTTTCATAGATTTCTTTGCCTCTTGCATATCTTCAGGATTGAGAAATAAAATACCCCTTTTCTTTGTAGTTGGCTTAGGAGTTGGTTCAGGAAGTGTCCAATCATTATCATTACTCAATATATTATTCAATAGCAATTCAGCTTGCTCAACAGTTCTTTCCCTGAAAACACAACCAGCACAACTATCCAGGTGGTCTTTGGAAGCATCGGTTAGTCCATTATAAAAGATATCAAGTATTTCATTTTTCTTGAGAGGATGATCAGGCAAAGCATTAAGTAATAGGAGAAGCCTCCCCCAAGCTTGTGGGAGACTCTCTTCTTCAATTTGCACAAAATTATATATTTCCCTTAAAGCAGCTTGTTTCTTATGAGCGGGGAAATATTTAGCAGAAAAGTAATAAATCATATCCTGGGGACTACACACACAACCAGTAGTAAGAGAATTAAACCATGTTTTAGCATCACCCTTTAATGTGAATGGAAATAACTTAAGGATGTAGTAGTAACAAATTTTTTCCTCATGAGTGAATAGGGTGGCTATATCATTCAATTTAGTAAGATGTGCCACAACAGTTTCAGATTCATAGCCATAAAAAGGACCAGATTCAACCAAAGTGATTAACTCAGGATCGACAGAGAAATCATAATCCTTATCAGAAATACAAATAGGTGAAGTAGAAAAAGAAGGCTCATATTTCATTCTAGCATTCAAAGACTTTTCTTTTAGCTTAGCTAATAGTTTCTTAAGATCATATTTATCTTTGCAGGCAAAAAAGTCTCTAGCAGTTTCTTCATCCATAACATAACCCCAGGTACATCAGGCAATTCATATCTAGGGGGAGAATCTTCATCATCACTTTCATCAATATTATCAGTTTCAATAATTTCATTCTCTCTAACCCTAGCAAGTTGTTCATCAAGAAATTCACCTAATGGCAGAGTATTATCAAGCATAGAAGTAGTTTCATCATAAGTGTCATGCAAAGCAGAAGTGGCATCATCGATAACATGCGACATATTAGAATCAATAGCAGGAGTAGGTGTCGCAAGTTTACTCATAACAGAAGGTGAATCAAGTGCAGAGCTAGATGGCAGATTTTTACCTTCCCTCGTAGTTGAGGGTCTTTCAAGTTCCTCACAGTGATCAACATATATAAATCCCAAGTGACTCAAAAAATAGAGCTATGCTCCCCGGCAACGGTGCCAGAAAATAGTATTGATAACCCACAAGTATAGGGGATCGCAACAGTTTTAGAGGGTAGAGTATTCAACCCAAATTTATTGATTTGACACAAGGGGAGACAAAGAATATTCTCAAGTATTAGTAGCTGAGTTGTCAATTCAACCACACCTGAAAGACTTAATATCTGCAACAAAGTATTTAGTAGCAAAGTAGTATGGAAGTAACGGTAACGGTGGCAAAAGTAACAATAGCAGTTTTTGTAGTAATTGTAACAGTGGCAACGGAAAAGTAACTAAGAAAAGATCAATATGTGAAAAGATCATAGGCAATGGATCGGTGATGGATAATTATGTCGAATGTAATTCCTCATGCAACAGCTATAACATAGGGTGACACAGAACTAGCTCTAGTTCATCAATGTAATGTAGGCATGTATTCTGAATATAGTCATACGTGCTTATGGAAAAGAACTTGCATGACATCTTTTGTTCTACCCTCCCGTGGCAGCGGGGTCCTATTGGAAACTAAGGGATATTAAGGCCTCCTTTTAATAGAGTACCGGACCAAAGCATTAACACTTAGTGAATACATGAACTCCTCAAACTGTGGTCATCATCGGGAGTGGTCCCGATTATTGTCACTTCGGGGTTGCCAGATCATAACACATAGTAGGTGACTATTGACTTGCAAGATAGGATCAAGAACTCACATATATTCATGAAAACATAATAGGTTCCGATCGGAAATCATGGCACTCGGGCCCTAGTGACAAGCATTAAGTATAGCAAAGTCATAGCAACATCAATCTCAGAACATAATGGATACTAGGGATCAAACCCTAACAAAACTAACTCGATTACATGATAAATCTCATCCAACCCATCACTGTCCAGCAAGCCTACGATGGAATTACTCACGCACGGCGGTGAGCATCATGAAATTGGTGATGGAGGATGGTTGATGATGACGACGGTGACGGATTCCCCTCTCCGAAGCCCCGAACAGACTCCAGATCAGCCCTCCCGAGAGAGATTAGGGCTCGGTGGCGGATCCGTATCGTAAAACGCGATGAATCCTTCTCTCTGGGTTTTTTCAACCCGAACGTGAATATATGGAGTTGTAGTTGAGGTCGGTGGAGTCTCAGGGGGCCCACGAGGCAGGGGCGCACCCTCCACCCTCGTGGATAGGGTGTGGGCCCCCTGATGCTGATTCTTTTGCCAGTATTTTTATAAATTCCAAAAATATTCTTCGTGAAGTTTCATGTCATTCCGAGAACTTTTATTTCTGCACGAAAATAACACCATGGCAATTTTGTTGAAAACAACGTCAACCCGGGTTTGTTCCATTCAAATCATGCAAGTTAGAGTCCAAAAAAGTGACGTTGTAGATGTATCACTCCCAGAGTAAACATGCATTAGATATTGCTTCTAAAGGTTCCTTTATGGGGACAAGATCTCACAAGCCTTGATTTTACTTGATAGAATTTCGCATAATACTGAGAGTTGGTACCTACATTAGAAGGAAAAGATGAAGATTGATCCTGTTTATGATAGTATTAAGTCTTCCTTAGAACAAAGGAGGTGAAAAATCTTAGTCATGAGCTAAATATTGGGACTGACCCCGCTTTACATATTTTGAAAGATTTTTTTTGAGTTTTTGCATTTACCAGATAAAATATTTGTAAAGCATACCAGGGAATCTAAAGTTGTTCGCATGGTAGAAACAATCGTGAAGAAAACTACGCCATCCCAGAACCGACGAGAAGCTTATTTTAAACACAAGAGTAAAGAGAAAGGAGAATCACTTTCAGCCAAGTGTAAGAAGAGTATTAAGGTGGAACAATGTGGGACTCCACCTTATGTCGATATTGTGAAAGAACTCGCTACACCCATAGCAGTGGTAAATAAAGAAGCCTATTTAGACTGAGACACCACCTCCTATCTCAAAGGGTGTATGATAACCCACAATTATAGGGCATCGCAACAGTTTTCGAGGGTAGAGTATTCAACCCAAATTTTAGATTCGACACAAGGGGAGCCAAAGAATATTTGAAGGTATTAGCAGCTGAGTTGTCAATTCAAACACACCTGGAGATTAATTATCTGCAGCAAAGTGATCAGTAGCAAAGTAGTTTAATAGTTTTGATAGTAGTGACAGCTGTCGGATTTCGGGTTCCGGCAGACCCTTGAGGTTCGAACTCTAGGGTGCGCACGAAGATCTTTCCCCTACCAGCTCATGTCTCAAAGTCTTGCAAAGGATATAGGCTAGAAAGAAGAACACACAAGGGGCACGAGGTTTATACTAGTTCGGGCCACCATTGTGGTGTAATACCCTACTCTAGTTTGTGGTGTGGTGGATTGCCTCAGGGGCTGATGATGAACAGTACAAAGGGAGAACAGCCTCGCGAGGGCTGTTCTTGAGCTGGTGCGATGAACTGCTTGGGTGAGTTCAATCGCCTCCCGCCCTCTCTCTTTCTCTCTGATCGATCCATCTCCAAGATGCCTCTACTCTGCGGTGGCTAGTCCTATTTATCGAGGAAGACCCTGGGCCTCTTCCCAAATAATGAGCGGGAAGGGCGCCAACATTTGGCTATTTTGAAGGGGAACATACAGTACACTTATCCTGACTAAAGTTGGTCTTCGGCTGCCAAAGGCTCTGACAATGACACCGTCCTGGGCTCCACGATGACCTCCATCTTGCCGTTCTGCTGGTCTTGGTCTTGTTGCACCGAAACGGTAACCTTTGCCTGATGCCTTGGCCTGTGCTTGCCCCCTTTGCACCAAAGGGGAAACAAGGACACTGCACAGGCCGGTGCCCACCTGGTGCCCGCCTGGTCTCGATCGTCATGGCTTGCGTCACGGGCTCCTCGCGAGGTGCCCTGCCTTGATCTCTCCGCCTCCTCGCGAGCCTGCCTGATGAGGCCGCTCCTGAGGAAGCTTCCTGTTGTGCACCCCGCGAGGCTTGGCCCCTCGCGAGGGTCTTGAGCTTGAGCTGATGAAGCTGGGTTGCACTAGGCCCCCACTTGAGCCACGCCGCAGGCCGCAGGCAGGCAAGTCTGGGGACCCCTATTCCCAGAACGCCGACAGTAGCCCCCGGGCCCAAGGCGCACACGAACTTGCCTTAGCAGAGAACCGAAGGGGCAAGTGTGAAGCACCGCGAGCGCCAACAGCCTGCGTCCTTGGGCGCCGCGTGGTGATTGATTGGACGTGGCCGTCTCCGCTTCCCACGACGCCTCAACAACTGCATGACTTGACAAGTCCCTGCATGCAAAAATGGGTCATGATTACCTGTGATTGTGGTGGTCGACAGTTGGCCTTCTCCGGCTATAAGTACGAAATGGCGCGAGCCTTTCTAGTCCATCCCTTCCTGCTTCTCCCTTTCCTTCTTCTTCCTAGCCCTTGCTCGACCTTACGCCAATGGCGCCTATCCGCCGGTTTTCTGCAGAAGAGAAGGGAAAGGCCCGCCGAGAGGGTCCCGACCCGCTTCCGCCGAAGAAACGGCTAGTCCTCTGCCGCCGAGATGAGGGTGCTCGGCAGGAGGCATCGAGGCCCTGGTACGAGCGGCCGCTGCCTGGGTTCCCCCAGCCCTTGTACGCCCGCATCGAGGGCCCTAGAGGGGAAGGTGTCGAGCCACACCGACGGTGCCGCCGCCGACGCCAGCAAGTTACGGCGGTGCGCGTCGTCCCCCCTGGAGTCCATGCCGAGGGCTCCTCTCGCGAGCTCGTGCTACATGCCGCCATGCCTCCTCAATATTGGATTTGCCTTCCTCCCTCCTTCGCCTTCGAGATCCCGCCGAGGGGGCCTCTTAAGCTCTGGCTGCAGCACACTGACTGCAGTACCCCTGCGACCGGAGCGGAGGTCGAGGTTGTCGCTCCGGGCAAGGTCTACATGACCCGGGGCTGGGGCGAGATTGCCCGGGTCTGCCGAACTGAAGGTTGCCTCGTGATTCATTTTTAATACGATGGCGCCTCCTTGATGTTCTTCAAGGTCTTCAACGCGGAAGGACGCCGGCTGGAATGCTGCCCTGAGAAAGGAGGCCGGGGCATCGTCGTGGCGAGGACCAGGCCCGCCAACCGCTTCCCCAGTAGCTCCTCAGGCAGCAGCGGAGGTGCCGGAGGGTCCAGCGACTCCGCCGAGCTTCACGCGACTCCGGAGACGAGCGACGACAGCTACGAGCCCCCGAGCTCGCGTCGCACTTGGAGCAGGGCGGGTGCTTTGGGCCGCCGGCGCTGCTGGTCTGGATGGGGTTGGCGCCGGCACGTGATGGCCCACTGTTGATGATGGCGTCTCCTGTGGAGGCGCGTGTAGTTAGCGTTCCTTAGGATTAGCACCTTTTGTTCCCTGCAAGGAATCGAAGTACCACCCCGCGGGGGTATGTAAGGCGCTTGCCATGTCTTTTGTGAATATTATATCCTTATTATGAATCGATGTGAGATGCTTGTCCTGCCCCGGCTCGGCTCCCCCTTTCTTTCCTCACGAGGGCTTGGTGCTCTACGCTGACAGGTCCCGGTCCCCAGGTAGGCTTCAGCCGTCGCTGGTATGCCATGTCGTGATGCCATGGTCAAGGACAGGAGGTGAGCAGCCCAAGGTCCAGTAAGAGCCCCTGAGTCGCGATGCTCAGGAGGTCCCCTTTAGCTCTCAAGCAGTCTCCGCTGGTCAAGAAAGGTAGCCTACGTTGCCGTGACAGAGCTGCACTAGGCGAGGGTTTAGCGCTGAGTCAAATCAGTTTTCGCGTGACTTATCTTGTAGGTTTGGCGTAGTTTTCGTCGAGGTGCCGGCCCTGCGTGGCGACAGCTGAGGTGTAGCCGGGTTAGGTCCTCGTGAGCTTCTTCCCTCTTCCCCACACTTTCCTTAATGCTCTACGTCCTCAGGTCCCCGCCCTCGAGCGAGCTCAGCCGCTGCTGGTATGACAGGTCGCGATGCCGTGGGTCAAGGCCAGGGGGTGAGGGCTGGAGAGCCAGTAAGAGCCCATGAGTCGCGATGCTTAGGCGGCCCCCTTTTAATGTGCAAGCGGATCATGCCAGAGAGAAGGAAAGAAAGCTCGCGACGTCCCCAACATAACTTCTGGAGAGGGTCCTGCATGCCAATCGCGAGGGGAAACAATGCTTGTTGTTACGGCTGCCAGCCAACCATTGGTCGCTCCGAGGGAGTGATTGGGGCACCGAGGGCCTGGTGAGGTGGCGCCTTGCGGAGCTGCCGTGGCCAGAGTTCAGCCACTGAGATTTATCGGCGTTGTAGGGACGGACCCGTGCGCAAGTGTCGTGCCAGAGCGAGCAGCTCCAAAGGTAGGTGTCAATCAAGCAGGCGATTAGGTCAAGCATGTTAAGCACGAAGGAGCAAATCCATTTAGATAGATGCGGAAAAAGCAAACGCCACTAGGTCAGGCCCAAGCAGCTTGGAGATAATGCAGCCCAAGGGGCGCCCCCAACAAGGTAGGTAAAGAGCATAAGCAAAATGGATACATGCCCCAGGGACGGACCCACGCGACCTGGGAATGATGCAGCCCTGCGAGCGCTCCCAGCTGAAAATGGAACTTGAAAGATGTCACCTGATACCGTTGGATACGAAAGGGTGCTAAAGTGGCGGACGACGCATGGTGAGGAGGCCGACCCTCACGAGCTCTCAGGGCCTGGAGCCTCAGGAGGCTCCGGGGGCACAGGTGGATCTTCGAGGGCTATCTCCATCTCCACCAGGACCGCGTGATGCCTGACCTCCTGAGCCTCCAGAATGCTCCTCAGCAGGCGCTGATGAGAGGCGACCGCATTCGGCAGGCCGAAGGGCATGCGAACGTAGCTGTGAGGTGGGCCCTCGCAGCGCCCCACACGTGAAGGCCAGAGGCGCTCCTGAGACGCGGCTCGGTTGAGCCCTGGCATGTGGATGCAGACGCGCAGCCCGCCATCCTCGCCTGGATGGGGGGCTGTGGCGGGTAGGCGGCGGCAGCCGCGCATGACTCTTGACTCCTGTAGCTCCTGAATGTTCCTCGCAATGAACTCCTGAGGGTTTGGCCCTCCTTGCCTCATACCTTCCCGAGGGAAACGTGCCCTGAAGCACGCCTCCAAGTGGTGCCCGAGCGCCTCCCTCGTGACCTTGGCAAAGTCGGTGGCTCTCCAAGGAGGAGCCCCCAAGCCCTGCCCGAGGAGGGCGCCGGGCGTGCCTTCCTATGCGACAGAGGGTGGCGCCCCTTGAACGGGCGCGGATCCTGACGCAACGCCTCTGGAGGCGCCTGCCTCCTGAGGGTTTGGGACAGGTGAAGCCTTCTTCTTCTTAGGGACCGCCTTGGGAAGTCTTTCGCTCCTGTGATCTGGGTCTTCGATTGCTGCGGCCTGGAAGGCACGCTCCAGAGAACACACTGCATCCCTTTCCTCACAAGGCACTGTGATGACTCCACCGCTTCCTGGCATCTTGAGGACATTGTAGCCATGGTGAGTCACTGCCATGAACTTTGCCAGGGCTGGGTACCCGAGGATGGCATTGTATGGCAGGCGAATGTGGGCGACGTCGAAGTCAATGAGCTCGGTGCGGTAGTTGTTGTGCTGCCCAAAGGTGACAGGAAGGCGAACTTGCCCTATCGGAACAGTGGAACCATCAGTGACTCCTAAGAAAGGCTTGGTCGGCTGAAGCTGATCATATGGCACTTGGAGATTGTTGAATGTCTCGACGGACAGGACATTGAGTCCTACTCCGCCATCGATGAGGGTCCTGGTGACTTGCACATTGCTGATGACTAGGGAGCAAAGCATCAGGAGGACTCCGGCCATTGCCGTGCACTTGAGCTAATCCGCTGAGCTGAACATGATAGCGCATGCAGACCACCTGAGAGGGCGCGTGGCCTGAAGCTTGGGGAGGACTGCATTCACCTCGCGAGCAAACTGCTTGAAGATGCGCTGAGAGGCTGGGGCCTGGGCGCCGCCCAGGATGCAAGCGATTGTGCGCGGCTCCTGGAAGCCCCCAGCCCCCTTGTCCTGATGATGGTCTTCATTCCTCCTCGGTGGTGGTGGCAGAGGAGGGAGGCCTGCGTTGCCTTGAGGGCGGTCCTCACGAGGCTGATCCCTCCAACCCCCCTCGCGAGGCTGGTCCTGCCAGCGGTCCTCGCGAGGTCGGTCATGCCACCCTTGGCGAGGGCCACGGTCTTCCCATCGTCCTCCACCTCTTCCTCCTCCTCGGCCATAGCCCCGGTTGTTGTGCTTGGGGAGTCGGCCGATACGTCCATCTCGCACGGTCTTGAGCTCTTGGCATTCGTTGGTGTTGTGGGTGTGGAGGTCGTGGTACACGCAGTATCGGCTGCCCTTGGATGACTCAGGCTGATCCCTGCCTCGCTTAGTGTCTGGCTCTGCTGCGAGCACAGCAGCCCCCTTGCGCTTCACATCCTTGACCTTGGGCTTCTTCTCTTCTGGATCGGCAGCTGGCAGCTCGAGGAGGGAGAGGCGCCCTTCCTCAGCCCTGGCACACTTGGTCGCCAAGTTGAACAGCTCCAGGGATGTGCACAGGTCTTCATGGATTGCCAGCTCCTCCTTCATCTTGATGTCACGCACGCCATCAGAGAAGGCTGAAATGATGGCTTCCTCAGTCACCCTGGGGATCTTGAGGCGAGCGTTATTGAAGCGCTGGATGTACTTCTGCAGGGTCTCTCCTGGCTGTTGCTTGATGCGGTGCAGGTCACTCATGGCCGGGGGCCGGTCGCGAGTGCCTTGGAAGTTGGCGATGAAGCGAGTGCGCATCTCGTCCCAGGAGGAGATCATGCCAGGAGACAGGTGCGGGCACCATCCTTGAGCGCCATGGGGAACCAATTCGCCATGACCTTTTCGTCCCTGTTGGTGGCTTCGATGCCCAACTCGTAGAGCTGTAGAAACTCTGCGTGGTCGGCAGTGCTGTCGAAGCGAGGAGGCAGGTCCGGCTTGAACTTGCCGGGCCATGCGATGCTACGCAACTCGGAGGTGAAGGCGCGACAGCCTGCAGTGACCACCGGAGCTCTCTGCTGATGCGGGGCTTGCTCCTGGGGATTCCCGCACGCCGCTGCCTGGAGCAACGCGGGGTCTTGACGTGGTGGCGCAGGGATGCGGTCATGGCGCACTGGTGCTGGGAGCACGCAGGCACCTTCTTGGGGACGAGGGATCTCTTGGCAGCTCCTTTCTTGTCGTGCAGGCGTCGGACGCGGAGGGTCTCTTCCTGGGGCCACGCGCCTTGGAGCCAGGGCACCTTCTTGGGGAGGAGGTGGTGGAGGCACCTCCTGATCCTCGCCTCCTGTGCAGGATGGAGGGTGAGGCAGCGAGAGGGACGGAATGGGAGAGCCCCCTTTGATGCGGGCGAGCCAGTCCTCGTAGAGGTCGTCGACGGGACGGTAGTGCAGGAGCTCACGCGCCAGGAGCAGCGCAACATGCGCGTCTGTGGTGGCGCGACGGGCGTGGGACGATGAACCAGCTGGAGTCAGCAACAGGGTGGCGGTGCGGCCTTCCCGCCGCATCAAAGGATGCAGGGATGAGGCCTGCTGCTCGTTCCCCACCGGGCCGGTGGCGGCAGGCAATGGGGAACGATGGGGGCGACCGCCGATGGGCGCTGTCTAGGCAACGCGGGTGGCGAGAGCAGCCCGATGCTCGGCGCGGGCTTGGCGAGCATCACCCATGGACACGATGGAAGATCACATGCGACCAGCGGAAGAAAGATTCTGGCGCCCCCCTACATGGCACGCCAAATGCCGGATTTCGGGTTCTAGAAGACCCTTGAGGTTCGAACTCTGGGGTGCGCACGAAGATCTTTCCCCTAACAGCTCACGTCTCGAAGTCTCGCAAAGGATCTAGGCTAGAAAGAAGAACACACAAGGGGCACGAGGTTTATACTAGTTCGGGCCACCGTTGTGGTGTAATACCCTACTCTAGTTTGTGGTGTGGTGGATTGCCTCAGGGGCTGATGATGAACAGTACAAAGGGGGAACAGCCTCGCGAGGGATGTTCTTGAGCTGGTGCGATGAACTGCTTGGGTGAGTTCAATAGCCTCCCTCTCTCTCTCTTTCTCTCTGATTGATTCGTCTCCAAGATGCCTCTACTCTGCGGTGGCTAGTCCTATTTATAGAGGGAGGCCCGGGGCCTCTTCCCAAATAATGAGCGGGAAGGGCGCCAACATTTGGCCATTTTGAAGGGGAACATCTAGTACACTTATCCTGATTAAAGTTGGTCTTCGGCTGCCAAAGGCTCTGACGATGACGTCGTCCTGGGCTCCACGATGACCTCCATCCTGCCATTCTGCTGGTCTTGGTCTTGTTGCACCGAAACAGTAACCTTTGCCTGATGCCTTGGCCTGTGCTTGCCCCCTTTGCACCGAAGGGGAAACAAGGACACTGCGCAGGCCGGCGCCCGCCTGGTTTCGATCGTCATGGCTTGCGTAACGGGCTCCTCGCGAGGTGCCCTGCCTTGATCTCTCCGCCTCCTCACGAGCCTGCCTGATGAGGCCGCTCTTAAGGAAGCTTCCTATCGTCCACCCCGCGAGGCTTGGCCCCTCGCGAGGGTCTTGAGCTTGAGCTGATGAAGCTGGGCTGCACTAGGCCCCCACTTGAGCCACGCCGCAGGCCGCAGGCAGGTAAGTCTGGGGACCCCCGTTCCCAGAACACCAACAACAGCAGCAATGGTAACAGTAACAGTGATAGCAGTAATTTTGTAACAAGTGTAACAGTGATGATAGCAGTAGTAACTTAGCAAGAACAATATAGGATAAATTCGTAGGCATTGGACCGGTGACTTGTTGGATGGTATTCATCATGTGACAGTTATAACCTAGGGCGATACGACACTAGCTCCAGTTCGTCGATATAATGTATGCATGTATTCTGTAAATAGTCCTACGTGCTTTACTAAAAGAACTTGCATGACATCTTTTGTCCTACCCTCCCGTGGCAGCGGGGTCCATATTGGAAGCTAAGGGATATTAAGGCTCCTTTTAATAGAGAACCAGAACAAAGCATTACCACATAGTGAATACATGAACTCCTGAAACTACGGTCATCACCGAGAGTGGGCCCGGATGTTGTCACTCCGGGGTTGTCGGATCATAACCGTAGTCACTGTTCAAAAAATCTTCCTATTCAGCGTTTAATCTTCCGATTTATCACTAATCGGGGGGGGGGGGGTGACCGATAAGATTATGCCTTATCTTCACTATTTATCTTTTGGACCGATTTATCGCTCTGATAAGCGATTTATCGGGAATCTACCGATAAATCAGAACTATTCATAGCACTATGTTTGCAAAAACTATGTTTACTTATGTTTTGTGGACCTTGTTGTGCAATATGTACTGTTGTCCTATTTTCTTTGTCATTATACAAGGATTCAAAGGCTAGGAATCATGGTTGTCCTATTTTCTTGGACTTGGGTGCGAACCCAATTCCCTCCTTGGCCACAACTTCCTTTTGATTGCTCAAAAGGTCGTTGAAGTTCTTCTCACCTTGAATGCATGTCACAAGGCCTTTATCAAGTTGATCCTTCAATTTGGCATTCTCCTCCACAAGATGCACATGCTCACAACACAGGTTAGTGGCATATGCATTATCAATTAATAACATATGAGGAAAGGTGGCCTTTTCCTTGGTTAGCTTAACTTGGAGTTGAGCATGAGACTCCTTAAGGTTTGCATGAGCACCCTTCAAGACCTTGTGGGCCTTGTAGAGTACATCAAACTCCTCCTTGAGTCTAGCATGATCAACCCCAAGTTTAGCCTTCTCGGAAGTTAGCACACGAGACACAACAAGTGCATGATCAAGGTCTTTCTTTAACTTGGCATGGTCATCGTTGTGTGACTCCTCAAGAGCCAAACTATGCCCACGCTCTTCCTCAAGAGCATTAGAGAGATCCGATATCTCATCGACATAGTCACGACTATGACCTTCCATCTTAGAGATGGTTTCTTCGTGAGCCTCGATCATGTCATTGGCTTCACCAAGTTGTTCCAAGAGAGCAGCAAAGTGCTTCTTGGATTTGCCCTTGAGCTTACTCATAAAAGACTCAAATTCATTTACTTCCTCATTAGACCCATCACTTTCATCAATGCCATCTGTCACAGAGGGATTAGTAATGATGGTGGTTTTGATGTTGGGGGTTACCTTGTTGGTGGCTTTAGCCATGAGGCACTTGGCGGTGATGTTCTCGTTGGGTGAATTGAAGAGAGACATCCGGGGAGTTGTGGCAATGGCAACGGATGCCATGGCCATTGCTTCACTATCTTCATCATCATCGTCATCCTCACGGTATTCTTCTTGAACCACCAACCCTCGAGTAGGAGTCTTCTTGGTGAAGTTGTTCTTGTTGGGGAAGGACTTGGCTTTGTCTTTTCGGATGAGCTTGCCACCATTGTCTTCTCGCTTCTCGTAAGGACAATCCACAACGAAATGGCTCACATTGCCACAATTGTAACAATTTCTTACTCGTTGCTTGCCCTTGAAGCCACTTGAGTTGTTCTTGTTGAAATTGGGCCTTGAGTTCTTCTTTCTCCAAAATTGCCTTGAAGCAAGAGCCATGTGCTCATGATAATCATATTTTGTATCTTCGGGGTTGCTCTCCTCATCTTCCTCTTCTTCCTCTTCTTCCACAATAACCTTGGCCTTCAAGGCAAGGTTGGGCTTCTTTGCCCTTTGAGAGCGGAGCACCGCGTTATCGGCGGTCTTGTCCAGGATGCTCATTGCAACGAACACATCTAACACTTCACTTGAGGTCATGGAGTGGAAGTCCGGTCTTTGACGAATGACGGAGGACATGGCCTTATTGTAGAGCATCATGGCCTTGAGGAACTTGTGCTTGATCCAATTGTCATCCGTGTCCTTTCTCCCATGATCTCGGAGTGAGACCGCGAGTTTGGTTACTCTCCAAAAGAGCTCACAAGGTTCTTCGTCTTCTTTCATTGCAAACTCATCGGCTTCATCTTGCACCACTTCATAGTTGGAACGTTGAATGCTTGCGCTTCCTCGATAGAGAGATACCACGCATTGCCATGTGTGTTTGGCCATGGCATGGGGTCGGATATGAGGGAGATCTTCGGGGAGGATAGCATCTTGGATGATGAAGAGAGCATTCTCATTGAATTGATTATCTACTACTTCTCTAGGGGTGAAGTTGCTTCGGTCATGTGGATAGAAACCTTCTTCAAGGATTCTCCAAAGATTAGTATTCACATGATTTAAATGACACTTGAAGCGATACACCCAAGAATCAAAATCCTCATTTTTCACAATCTTAGGAGGAGGGCCGGCATGATTTAAATGAGTAGAGGGAATCGGTCCTCCATAAGTTGGAGGTTCCACATGGGCAAATATGCCGGTGCCATTTCTACCACTAGTAGTGTTGGGGAACGTTGCAGAAAATAACATTATTCTATGCTTCACCAAGATCAATCTATGGAGTCATCTAGCAACGAGATAGAGGAGTGCATCTACATACCCTTGTAGATCGCACGGAAGCGTTCAAGAGAACGGAGTTGAGGGAGTCGTACTCGTCATGATCCAAATCATCGATGATCCTAGTGCCGAACGGATGGCACCTCCATGTTCAACACACGTACGGTTGGGGAAGATGTCTCCTCCTTCTTGATCCAGCAAAGGGGAGGGAGAGGTTGATGGAGATCCAGCAGCACAACGGCGTGGTGGTGGAAGTAGCGGCGATCTCGGCAGGGCTTCGGCAAACTCTACGAGAGGGAGAGGTGTTGCAGAGGGAGAGGGAGGCGCCAGGAGCAGGGCTGCGGCTGCCCTCCCTCCCCCCTCTTTATATAGGGGCCCTGGGGGTGGCCGGCCCCCTAGAGATTGGATCTCAAGGGGGGGAGGGCGGCCAAGGGGGGTGGCTTGCCCCCCAAGCCAAGTGGGGCGCCCCCACCCCTAGGGTTTCCAACCCTAGGCGCAGGGGGGCCCAAGGGGGGGCGCACCAGCCCACCAAGGGCTGGTTCCCCTCCCACTTCAGCCCATGGGCCCCTCTAGGATAGGTGGCCCCATCCGGTGGACCCCCGGGACCCTTCCGATGCTCCCGGTACAATACCAGTGACCCCCGAAACTTTCCCGATGGCTGAAACTGGACTTCCTATATATAATTCTTCACCTCCGGACCATTCCGGAACTCCTCGTGATGTCTGGGATCTCATCCGGGACTCCGAACAACTTTCGGGTTACCACATACTAGTATCTTTACAACCCTAGCGTCACCGAACCTTAAGTGTGTAGACCCTACGGGTTCGGGAGACATGCAGACATGACCGAGACGACTCTCTGGCCAATAACCAACAGCGGGATCTGGATACCCATGTTGGCTCCCACATGTTCCACGATGATCTCATCGAATGAACCACGATGTCAAGGATTTGAGTTATCGCGTATACAATTCCCTTTGTCAATCGGTACGTTACTTGCCCGAGATTCGATCGTCGGTATCCCAATACCTCGTTCAATCTCGTTACCGGCAAGTCACTTTACTCGTACCATAATGCATGATCCCGTGACCAAACACGTAGTCACTTTGAGCTCATTATGATGATGCATTACCGAGTGGGCCCAGAGATACCTCTCCGTCATACGGAGTGACAAATCCCAGTCTTGATCTGTGTCAACCCAACAGACACTTTCGGAGATACCTATAGCATACCTTTATAGTCAACCAATTACGTTGTGACGTTTGGTACACTCAAAGCACTCCTACGGCATTCGGGAGTTACACGATCTCATGGTCTAAGGAAATGATACTTGACATTGAAAAAGCTCTAGCAAACAAACTACACGATCTTGTGCTATGCTTAGGATTGGGTCTTGTCCATCACATCATTCTCCCAATGATGTGATCCCGTTATCAATGACATCCAATGTCCATGGTCAGGAAATCGTGACCATATATTGATAAACGAGCTAGTCAACTAGAGGTTCACTAGGGACATGTTGTGGTCTATGTATTCACACATGTATTACGATTTCCGGATAACACAATTATAGCATGAATAAAAGACAATTATCATGAACGAGGAAATATAATAATAACCATTTTATTATTGCCTCTAGGGCATATTTCCAACAGTCTCCCACTTGCACTAGAGTCAATAATCTAGTTACATTGTGATGAATCGAACACCCATAGAGTTCTGGTGTTGAGCATGTTTTGCTCGCGGAAGAGGTTTAGTCAACGGATCTGCGACATTCAGATCCGTATGCACTTTGCAAATATCTATGTCTCCATCTTGAACATTTTCACGAATGGAGTTGAAGCAGCGCTTGATGTGCCTGGTCTTCTTGTGAAACCTGGGCTCCTTGGCAAGGGCAGTAGCTCCAGTGTTGTCATAGAAGAGTGTGATCGGCCCCGACGCATTGGGTATGACTCCTAGGTCGGTGATGAACTCCTTCACCCAGATTGCTTCATGCGCTGCCTCCGAGGCTGCCATATACTCCGCTTCACATGTAGATCCCGCCACGACGCTTTGCTTGCAACTGCGCCAGCTTACTGACCCACCATTCAAAATATAGACGTATCCGGTTTGTGACTTAGAGTCATCCAGATCTGTGTCGAAGCTAGCATCGACGTAACCCTTTATGACGAGCTCTTCGTCACCTCCATATACGAGAAACACATCCTTAGTCCTTTTCAGGTACTTCAGGATATTCTTGACCGCTATCCAGTGTTCCATGCCGGGATTACTTTGGTACCTTCCTACCAAACTCACGGCAAGGTTTACACCAGGTCTGGTACACAGCATGGCATACATGATAGACCCTATGGCTGAGGCATAGGGGACGATACTCATCTTTTCTCTATCTTCTGACGTGGTCGAACATTGAGCCGAGCTCAATTTCACACCTTGCAACACAGGCAAGAACCCCTTCTTGGACTGATCCATATTGAACTTCTTCAATATCTTATCAAGGTATGTGCTTTGTGAAAGACCTATGAGGTGTCTCGATCTATCTCTATAGATCTTGATGCCTAATATGTAAGAAGCTTCTCCAAGGTCCTTCATTGAAAAACACTTATTCAAGTAGGCCTTAATGCCGTCCAGAAGTTCTATATCATTTCCCATCAAAAGTATGTCATCCACATATAATATGAGAAATGCTACAGAGCTCCCACTCACTTTCTTGTAAACGCAAGCTTCTCCATAAGTTTGCATAAAGCCAAACGCTTTGATCATTTCATTAAAGCGAATGTTCCAACTCCGAGATGCTTGCACCAGCCCATAGATGGAGTGCTGGAGCTTGAATACCTTGTTAGCATTCTTAGGATCGACAAAACCTTCTGGCTGCATCATATACAGTTCTTCCTTAAGATGGCCGTTAAGGAATGCCGTTTTGACGTCCATTTGCCATATCTCATAATCATAGTATGCGGCAATTGCTAACATGATTCAGATGGACTTCAGCTTCGCTACAGGAGAGAAAGTCTCATCGTAGTCAACCCCTTGAACTTGTCGTTAACCCTTAGCGACAAGTCGTGCTTTATAGATGGTAACATTACCATCCGCGTCCGTCTTCTTCTTAAAGATCCATTTGTTTTCTACCGCTTGCCGATCATCGGGCAAGTCTGTCAAAGTCCATACTTTGTTTTCATACATGGATCCTATCTCGGATTGCATGGCTTGAAGCCATTTGTTGGAATCTGGGCCCGCCATTGCTTTTTCATAGTTCGAAGGTTCACCGTTGTCTAACAACATGATTTCCAGGACAGGGTTGCCATACCACTCTGGTGTGGAACGTGTCCTCGTGGACCTACGAAGTTCAGTAGTAACTTGATCCGGAGTACCCTGATCATCATCATTAGTTTCCTCTCTAGTCAGTGCAGGCACCATAGGAACATCTTCCTGAGCTGCGCTACTTTCAAGAGGTAGTACTTCATCAAGTTCCACTTTCCTCCCACTTACTTCTTTCAAGAGAAACTCTTTCTCTAGAAAGGACCCGTTCTTGGCAACAAAGATCTTGCATTCGGATCTGAGGTAGAAGGTATACCCAATGGTTTCCTTAGGGTATCCTATGAACACGCATTTTTCCGACTTGGGTTCGAGCTTTTCAGGTTGAAGTGTCTTGACATAAGCATCGCATCCCCAAACTTTTAGAAATGACAACTTAGGTTTCTTCCCAAACCATAATTCATACGGTGTCGTCTCAACGGATTTAGACGGTGCCCTAGTTAAAGTGAATGTAGCTGTCTCTAGAGCGTATCCCCAAAATGATAGCGGTAAATCGGTGAGTGACATCATAGATCGCACCATATCCAATAGAGTGTGATTATGACGTTCGGACACACCATTACGCTGAGGTGTTCCAGGCGGCGTGAGTTGTGAAACAATTCCACATTTCCTTAAGTGCGTACCAAATTCGTGACTTAAATATTCTCCCCCACGATCTGATCGTAAGAACTTTATCTTTCAGTCACGTTGATTCTCTACCTCATTCTGAAATTCTTTGAACTTTTCAAAGGTCTCAGACTTGTGTTTCATCAAGTAGACATACCCATATCTACTCAAGTCGTCAGTGAGAGTGAGAACATAACGATATCCTCCGCAAGCCTCAACGCTCATTGGACCGCACATTTCAGTATGTATGATTTCCAATAAGTTGGTTACTCGCTCCATTGTTCCAGAGAACGGAGTCTTGGTCATTTTGCCCATGAGGCATGGTTCGCATGTGTCAAATGATTCATAATCAAGAGACTCTAAAAGTCCATCAGCATGGAGCTTCTTCATGCGCTTGACACCAATGTGACCAAGGCGGCAGTGCCACAAGTATGTGGGACTATCGTTATCAACTTTACATCTTTTGGTATTCACACTATGAATATGTGTAACATCACGTTCGAGATTCATTAAGAATAAACCATTGACCAGCGGGGCATGACCATAAAACATATCTCTCATATAAATAGAACAACCATTATTCTTGGATTTAAATGAGTAGCCATCTCGCATTAAACGAGATCCAGATGCAATGTTCATGCTCAAAGCTGGCACTAAATAACAATTATTGAGGTTTAAAACTAATCCCGTAGGTAAATGTAGAGGTAGTGTGCCGACGACGATCACATCGACCTTGGAACCATTCCCGACGCGCATCGTCACCTCGTCCTTCACCAGTCTCCGCTTATTCCGCAGCTCCTGCTTTGAGTTACAAATATGAGCAACCACAGCGGTATCAAATACCAGGAGCTACTACGAGTACTCGTAAGGTACACATCAATTACATGTATATCACATATACCTTTGGTGTTGCCGGCCTTCTTGTCTGCTAATTATTTGGGGCAGTTCTGCTTCCAGTGTCCCTTTCCCTTGCAATAAAAGCACTCAGTCTCAGGTTGGGTCCATTCTTTGGCTTCTTCCCGGCAGCTGGCTTACCGGGCGCGGCAACTCCCTTGCCGTCCTTCTTGAAGTTCTTCTTACCCTTGCCTTTCTTGAAACTAGTGGTTTTATTGACCATCAACACTTGATGCTCCTTTTTGATTTCCACCTCTGCTGATTTCAGCATTGAAAATACTTCAGGAATAGTTTTCACCATCCCCTGCATATTGTAGTTCATCACAAAGCTCTTGTAGCTAGGGGGGAGCGACTGAAGGATTCTGTCAATGACCGCCTCGTCCGGGAGGTTAATCTCCAGCTGGGACAAGCGGTTGTGCAACCCAGACATTTTCAGTATGTGCTCACTGGCAGAACTATTTTCCTCCATCTTACAACTGTAGAACTTGTCGGAGACTTCATATCTCTCGCCCTGGGCATGAGCTTGGAAAACCATTTTCAGCTCTTCGAACATCTCATATGCTCCGTGTTGCTCAAAACGCTTTTGGAGCCCTGGTTCTAAGCTGTAAAGCATGCCGCACTGAACGAGGGAGTAATCATCAGCACGTGACTGCCAAGCGTTCATAACGTCTTGGTTCTCTGGGATGGGTGCTTCACCTAGCGGTCCTTCTAGGACATATGCTTTCTTGGCAGCTATGAGGATGATCCTCAGGTTCCGGACCCAGTCCAAATAGTTGCTGCCATCATCTTTCAGCTTGGTTTTCTCTAGGAGCACGTTGAAGTTGAGGTTGACATGAGCGTTGGCCATTTGATCTACAAGACATTTTGCAAAGATTTTTAGACTAAGTTCATGATAATTAAGTTCATCTAATCAAATTATTTAATGAACTCCCACTTAGATTAGACATCCCTCTTGTCATCTAAGTGATACATGATCAGACTCAACTAGCCCGTGTCCGATCATCACGTGAGACGGACTAGTCATCATCGGTGAACATCTCCATGTTGATCGTATCTTCCATACGACTCATGTTCGACCTTTCGGTCTCTTGTGTTTCGAGGCTATGTCTGTACATGCTAGGCTCGTCAAGTCAACCTAAGTGTTTTGCATGTGTAAATCTGTCTTACACCGATTGTATGTGAATGTTAGAATCTATCACACCCGATCATCACGTGGTGCTTCGAAACAATGAACTTTCGCAACGGCGCACAGTTAGGGGGAACACTTTCTTGAAATTATTATAAGGGATCATCTTATTTACTACCGTCGTACTAAGCAAATAAGAAGCAAAACATGATAAACATCACATGCAATCAAATAGTGACATGATATGGCCAATATCATATTGCTCCTTTGATCTCCATCTTCGGGGAGCCATGATCATCTTCGTCACCGGCATGACACCATGATCTCCATCATCGTGTCTTCATGAAGTTGTGATGCCAACGATTACTTCTACTTCTAAGGCTACCATGTTTAGCAATAAAGTAAAGTAATTTACATGGCGTTAATCAATGACACGCAGGTCATACAAAAAATAAAGACAACTCCTATGGCTCCTGCCGGTTGTCTTACTCATCGACATGCAAGTCGTGATTCGCATTACAAGAACATGATCAATCTCATACATCACATATATTTCATTCATCACATCCTTTTGGCCATATCACATCACAAGGCATATGCTGCAAAAACAAGTTAGACGTCCTCTAATTGTTGTTGCAAGTTTTTACGTGGCTTCTATAGGTTTCTAGCAAGAACGTTTCTTACCTACGTAAAACCACAACGTGATATGCCAATTTCTATTTACCCTTCATAAGGACCCTTTTCATCGAATCCGCTCCAACTAAAGTGGGAGAGACAGACACCCGCTAGCCACCTTATGCAACTAGTGCATGTCAGTCGGTGGAACCTATCTCACGTAAGCGTACATGTAAGGTCGGTCCGGGCCGCTTCATCCCACGATGCCGCCAAAGCAAGATTAGACTAGTAGTGGCAAGAAAATTGACAACATCTACGCCCACAACAAGTTTGTGTTCTACTCGTGCATAGAAACTACGCATAGACCTAGCTCATGATGCCACTGTTGGGGAACGTTGCAGAAAATAAAAAATTTCTACGCTTCAGCAAGATCAATCTATGGAGTCATCTAGCAACGAGATAGAGGAGTGCATCTACATACCCTTGTAGATCGCGCGGAAGCGTTCAAGAGAACGGGGTTGAGGGAGTCGTACTCGTCGTGATCCAAATCACCGATGGTCCTAGTGCCAAACGGATGGCACCTCTGCGTTCAACACACGTACGGTTGGGGAAGACGTCTCCTCCTTCTTGATCCAGCAAGGGGGAGGGAGAGGTTGATGGATATCCAGCAGCACGACGGCGTGGTGGTGGAAGTAGCGGCGATCTCGGCAGGGCTTCGCCAAGCTCTACGAGAGGGAGAGGTGTTGCAGAGGGAGAGGGAGGCGCCAGGAGCAGGGCTGCGGCTGACCTCCCTCCCCCCTCTTTATATAGGGGCCCTGGGGGGTGGTCAGCCCCCTAGAGATTGGATCTCAAGGGGGGGGGGCAAGGGGGGTGGCTTGCCCCCCAAGCCAAGTGGGGCGCCCCCACCCCTAGGGTTTCCAACCCTAGGCGCAGGGGGGCCCAAGGGGGGGCGCACCAGCCCACCAGGGGCTGGTTCCCCTCCCACTTCAGCCCATGGGGCCCTCCGGGATAGGTGGCCCCACCCGGTGGACCCCCGGGACCCTTCCGGTGGTCCCGGTACAATACCGGTGACCCCCAAAACTTTCTCGATGGCTGAAACTGGACTTCCTATATATAATTCTTCACCTCCGGACCATTCTGGAACTCCTCGTGACATCCGGGATCTCATCCGGGACTCCGAACAACTTTCGGGTTACCGCATACTAGTATCTCTACAACCCTAGCGTCACCGAACCTTAAGTGTGTAGACCCTATGGGTTCGGGAGACATGCTGACATGACCGAGGCGACTCTCTGTCCAATAACCAACAACGGGATCTGGATACCCATGTTGGCTCCCACATGTTCCACGACGATCTCATCCAATGAACCACGATGTCGAGGATTCGAGTAATCCCGTATACAATTCCCTTTGTCAATCGGTACGTTACTTGCCCGAGATTCGATCGTTGGTATACCAATACCTCGTTCAATCTCGTTACCGGCAAGTCACTTTACTCATACCGTAATGCATGATCCCGTGACCAACCACTTAGTCACTTTGAGCTCATTATGATGATGCATTACCGAGTGGGCCCAGAGATACCTCTCCGTCATACGGAGTGACAAATCCCAGTCTCGATCCGTGTCAACCCAACAGACACTTTCGGAGATACCTGTAGTATACCTTTATAGTCACCCAATTACGTTGTGACGTTTGGTACACCCAAAGCACTCCTATGGCATTCGGGAGTTACACGATCTCATGGTCTAAGGAAATGATACTTGACATTGAAAAAGCTCTAGCAATCGAACTACACGATCTTGTGCTATGCTTAGTATTGGGTCTTGTCCATCACATCATTCTCCCAATGATGTGATCCCGTTATCAATGACATCCAATGTCCATGGTCAGGAAACCGTGACCATCTATTGATAAACGAGCTAGTCAACTAGAGGTTCACTAGGGACATGTTGTGGTCTATGTATTCACACATGTATTACGATTTCCGGATAACACAATTATAGCATGAATAAAATACAATTATCATGAACAAGGAAATATAATAATAACCATTTTATTATTGCATCTAGGGCATATTTCCAACAAGTAGAAGGAACCTTCTCACTATTAGCTTCCCCCTTGTCGGAGTTAGCATCCGTCACCTTGTCCATGGGATCACCCACTTTCAACGGCGAGGTAGATAGTTTAAGTCCTTCTAAGAATTTATTAAACATGCTTTCAACCTTGGTTGTCATGGAGGTTTTCAATATGTCCAAGGCCATATTGAATTCCTCACGGGACACCGAGGTTTCCCCATCACCCGTAGACAAGATCGGATTCACACCGGAGTGCTCCTCCAGACTGTCTATGGTGTCAACCATACTCTTCAGACGGCAAAGTCCTTAATAAAGAGACGAGGCTCTGATACCAATTGAAAGGATCGATATAGTTGACTAGAGGGGGGGGGGTTGAAAGCACAAGTGCTCCCTAGGTGGTTTTGGTAATTAATGTCAACATATCTCTTGTTGGACTAACACTTTTATCTAGTATATTTCAGATAAGTTCAACATTGGAGTGGCATGGACTAAAGGATGTGGGAACTCCTTCAAGATGCTAAGGACAAAGGATTGGCTCAAGCTTCAAGCTCAAGACTCTTCATTTTACATTTTAGTGATCCAAGATCACATTGAGTCTATAGGAAAAGCCAATACTATCAAGAAGGGATGAGGTGTTGCTTAATGAGCCTCTTGCTTCAGTGCTTAGTGATATGCTCCAAATACCCTCAACTACTTTCCCATTTCCAAACATATGTCCTAAACCTAAAGTCAAACTCGGCCCCACCGATTCTTTCTATCTGGCGCCACAGAGTTTTGATGTCACAGCCACTGCCACAAACCCTAGGCAAATCGGTGTCACCGATAGGGATCTCGGTCTCATCGATATGGGATTGTAATCTCTCTATGTATGTCCATTATCAAAATCGGTCTCACCGAGTTTGAGCAATCGGTACTACCGAGATTACAATGCAAACTTCCTGCTTGACTCATTACCAAAATCGGTCCCACCGAGTTTGCCTGACCAACTCTTTGGTTAGCTAGTTACCAAAATCGGTCTCACTGAGTTTGTGTAACCGGTCTCACCGAGATTACGTTATGCCCTAACCCTAACCATATCGGTCCTACCGAGTTGCATGTCTGTCCCACCGAAAACCCTAACGGTCACTAGGTTTACTAAATCGATCTTACCGAGTTTATTGATTCGGTCCCACCGAGTTTGGTAAATTGTGTGTAACGGTTAGATTTTGTGTGGAGGCTATATATACCCCTCCACCTCCCCTTCATTCGTGAAGAGAGCCATCAGAACAAACCTACACTTCCAGCATCCTATCTCTGAGAGAGAACTACCTACTCATGTGTTGAGGCCAAGATATTCCACTCCTACCATATGAATCTTGATCTCTAGCCTTCCCCAAGTTGCTTTCCATTCAAATCTTCTTTCCACCAGATTCAAATCCTATGAGAGAGAGTTGAGTGTTGGGGAGACTATCATTTGAAGCACAAGAGCAAGGAGTTCATCATCCACGCACCATTTGTTACTTCTTGGAGAGTGGTGTCTCCTTGATTGGCTAGGTGTCACTTGGGAGCCTCCGACAAGATTGTGGAGTTGAACCAAGGAGTTTGTAAGGGCAAGGAGATCGCCTACTTCGTGAAGATCTACCGCTAGTGAGGCAAGTCCTTCGTGGGCGACGGCCATGGTGGGATAGACAAGGTTGCTTCTTCATGGACCCTTCATGGGTGGAGCCCTCCGTGGACTCGCGCAACCGTTACCCTTCATGGGTTGAAGTCTCCATCAACGTGGATGTGCGATAGCACCACCTATCGGAACCACGCCAAAAACATCCGTGTCTCCAATTGCGTTTGAATCCTCCAAAACCCTTCCCTTTACATTCTTGCAAGTTGCATGCTTTACTTTCCGCTGCTCATATACTCTTTGCATGCTTGCTTGTTATGTATTGTGAATGTTAAACTTGTGCCTAAACTCCACTTAAACCTAAAAAGGTTAAAAACTGCAACTTTGGTACTTAGTGTCTAATCACCCCCCTATAGACACCTCTTCTCAAGGTCCTACAAGTGGTATCAGAGCATTGGTCTCCATTGCCTTGGTTTAATCACCATTGGAGGAAGATGGATGAGTCTACTTTGGGGAGTCTTAGACATAGAGTGCCTATTCTTGATGGAGAGTATTTTCATGAGTGGAAAATGAGATGCTTGTAATTTTCAATCAATATCATTTGAACAAGTATATAGTTAGCCCTTGTGCACCTCATGTTGATCCTATGCATCCTACTCTTGATGAGTCAATTGACTTGGTTAGGAATCTTAGAACTGCCGAACTTATTATTAGAGGATTGCCTAGAAACTTGATTGGATGTTTGCCTACTCTTGAGTGTGCCTACACTATATGGAAATTTCTTGAGGAACAATTTCCAGATTATTCCTTGAGAAATCTAGATGAAATTCTCCATAAGTCTATTGCTTTGAGTAAGATGAATACTAGTGATCCTATGTTTGGTGATCGTCTATTTGAACTTACAAACCTTATGCGTGCCAAAGGAGATGTTGGAATTATTAGTGATATTATTTCCGAAGCTATAAAAATTCATAGACAAGATCATTGTCAGACTCACTCTAACGTTAGGCCCTCTCTAGGATTTGATCCACCACATGATGATGTTGAACATGGATACTATGATGAGGATGATGATAGTGACTTTGATCTTAATGATGCAATGAGACATTTTGGTCTTATGGCAAATCGCCGGGGATATATGTCAGGAGGAAAGGAATGGGTTCTTGATAGTGTATGTACCGATCACATGACCGGAGATAAAGACATGTTTCGTGAGCTTGCTGAAAACGATGGTCCTCGAAAGTATGTCACTTTCGGTGACAACTCAAAGGGTAAGGTCGTTGGCCTCGGTAAGGTGGCCATATCACATGATAGCTCCATACAAAATGTCATGCTCGTTGAATCTCTTGGATACAACTTACTTTTAGTATCTAGACTTGCTGATTTTGGTTTCTATGTCTTATTTACTGAAGTAGATTGCCAAGTGTTTCGTCGAGACAATCATAAAATGGTCTTTACCGGTGTGCGTAGAGGTGATCTATACATTGTTGATTTCACTAAAAAGGCTCAACCTAAAACTTGCTTCATTGCTAAATCCTCAAAAGGTTGGTTATGGCATAGACGACTAGGTCACGTTGGCATGAGAAACCTTGACAAGCTTATTAAAGGGAATTATATCCTTGGTGTTAACGATGTCATATTTGATAAGGATAGACTTTGTAGTGCTTGTCAAGCAGGTAAACAGGTTGGAGGAAGGCATCCCGTGAAGAACATCATGACCACAAAAAGGCCACTTGAACTACTTCACATGGATCTTTTTGGTCCCAACTCTTATAAGAGTCTCGGTGGAAATTCTTTTGGTCTAGTTATATTTGATGATTTTTCATGATTTACGTGGGTGTTCTTTCTCGATGATAAATCGCAGGTTCAAAAGATCTTCAAAAACTTCGCTAGGAAGGCCCAAAACCAATTTGAAGTGAAGATCAAGAAGGTTCACAGCAACAACGGAGTGGTGTTCAAGAACGCAAATGTGGACACCTTTCTTGACGAAGAAGGGATTTCACACGAGTTCTCGGCTACGTACACACCTCAACAAAATGGAGTTGTTGAGAGGAAGAACCAGACGCTCATCGAAATGGCGAGAACGATGCTTGATGAATACAAGACACCGAAGCACTTTTGGGCAGAAGCAGCTGAGACAGCTTGTCATGCAACAAATCGCTTGTATCTTCACAAGCTGCTCGGCAAGACGGCATACGATCTCCTCACCGGTAACAAACCCCAAGTTGGATACTTTCGAGTATTCGGCTCAAAGTGCTACATTCTTGATAAGCATCGTCATTCTAAATTTGCTCCTAAGTCTCATGAAGGTTTCCTACTAGGTTATGGCTCAAACTCTCACACTTACCGTGTCTACAACAATTTCACCCGAAAGGTTGAAGAGACGGTAGATGTGAAGTTTGATGAATCTAACGGCTCGCAAGTAGAGCAATTGCCAATTGATGTAGGAGACAAAGATCCTTCGGAAGCAATCCAAGACTTGTCTATTGGCAAGGTTCGTCCAACGGAGGTGAAGGAGAGTACCTCGTCCGTCCAAGTGGAAGCTTCTACTTCACGACAAGGTGAACCAAGAGTTGACATGGAAGCATCCACAAGTGGGACACACCAAGATGAAGAAAACGAGGAAGTGCATCAAAATGAACGTCAACAACCTCCTTCTCCACCACGACAAGAGAACGACGATGCCAACAATGAAGAAGGCCAAGAAGAAGAAGAAGATGAAGAAGAAGTTCAACCAATATCCAAGTAAAAACTTTCACGAGTTCGAGCAAGAATTGCTAAAGACCATCCCGTCGAGCAAATCTACAATGATATTCAAACCGGGAGAATCACTCGCTCTAAAACTCGTTTAGCTAACTTTTGTGAAAGCTATTCTTTCATCTCTAGCATTGAACCTATGAAGGTCTAAGAAGCATTGGAAGATCCGGATTGGATAAATGCTATGCATGAAGAGCTACACAACTTTGAAAGGAACCAAGTGTGGACATTGGTTGAGAAGCCCGACAACAACCACAACGTCATCGGTACCAAATGGGTGTTTCGCAACAAGCAAGATTAAGATGGACAAGTAGTTCGCAACAAAGCATGTCTCGTCGCCCAAGGTTACACACAAGTTGAAGGTATGGACTATGGTGAGACTTACGCTCCCGTTGCTAGACTTGAGTCCATCCGCATCTTACTTGCCTATGCTAATCACCATGATATCACCTTGTACCAAATGGACATTAAAAGTGCTTTTGTAAATGGTGAAATAGAGGAGGAAGTTTATGTTAAACAACCTCCCGGCTTTGTCAATCCTAAGAAACCCAATCATGTTTACAAACTTCACAAAGCCCTTTATGGCCTTAAACAAGCTCCTAGAGCGTGGTATAAATGCTTGACCAAGTTCCTTATTGAAAAAGGCTTTGAAATTGGGAAAATTGATTCTACTCATTTTACTAAAAGGGTTAATGGAGAACTATTTGTTTGTCAAATCTATTTTGATGATATTATATTTGGTTCAACTAACCCTCATTTTAGTGAAAAGTTTGGGAAGCTAATGTCGGAGAAGTTTGAGATGTCTATGATGAGTGAACTCAAATTCTTTCTTGGGTTGCAAATCAAGCAAACTAAGGAAGGTACTTTTGTTTCTCAAACGAAGTACACCAAGGACTTATTCAAGAAGTTCAATATGCAAGAATGCAAAGGTATCACTACACCCATGCCTACTAGTGGACATCTTGACTTAACCAAAGATGGTGAACCGGTTGATCAAAAGGTTTATCGCTCTATGATTGGTTCATTGTTATATCTATGTGCTTCACGTCCCGATATTATGCTAAGTGTGTGCATGTGTGCACGATATCAAGCTGCTCCTAAAGAATGTCATCTTAAGGCCGTGAAAAAGATAGTGAGATACTTAATTCATACACCAAATTTTGGCATTTGGTATCCTAAGAGGGCCTCTTTCGATCTTGTTGGCTACTCCGACTCGGACAATGCCAGAGACAAAGTTGATAGAAAGCCACTTCGGGTACTTGTCAATTTCTTGGTAGATCTCTCTTGTGTCTTAGTCCTCCAAGAAACAAAACTCGGTATCCTTATCCACCGCCGAAGCGGAATACATTGCCGTTGGTTCATGTTGTGCTCAATTACTTTGGATGACCCAAACTCTTAAAGATTATGGGATATATGTGAAACATGTTCCATTGCTTTGTGACAATGAAAGTGCTATCAAAATTGGTCATAATCCTGTGCAACATTCTCGAACTAAGCATATTGAAGTTCGTCATCATTTCATTTGAGATCATGTTGCTAAGGGTGACATTGATCTTAAGCATGTTCGCACCGAAAAGCAATTAGCGGATATATTCACTAAACCTGTCACATCCCTAGATCATTGCTTGTAATTAGTTGCATCTGCATCCATGTCATCATGTTTATTTTTCAAATGAACTTGAAATGGGGATGTCCAAACCCTAGCACCAAATGGAATTCAAATAGGTTCAACCTAAAAATATTTTCAATGAACCTGAAATGCCCTTCTTAAATGTTCATCATTTTTGTTTTGGTCCAGAACCTCTGACAAAAATGCTGCACATTTTTCCAGGCCATTCTAGATTATTGAATTAAATCATACAATATTTGTTCTTGGACATTTAAATGCTATAAATAATTTTAAATGTCCAAATAATCTTGAAGGTAAATGAGGGCTGCTGGAAATAATCCAAACAGTGCCCACAAATATTTTCAGCATTTTTAAAAATGCTCTAGCATTTTTAATAAAGCCAAAACAATTGCAAAAAATAGAAAACAGAATTTAAAGCAGAGAGCAGAGGACTTACCTGGCCGCAGCCCACCTGGCAGCCCACTTGACAGGCCCAACACTATGCTGGCCCATGCCAGCCAGCTGCTTCGTCCTCGCCAGGCAGGCACAGAGGTGACGCCGACGAGCGCGAGCTCGCCACGGCGCCACCTGCTTGCCGCCCGTGCCCCTGGACGTCTGGACGACCTCCACGTCGTCACCCCGACCCCCTGGACCCCTCCATTCGCCCCCAACGCCTCTCCCTCACCCGTTCCCCGCCATGGCCGAAGCCTCCATGGACGCCCCACCGTAACCCCGCGCCCACAGCCACTGCCCCACCTCCCGTCACATCCCAGAGCTTCGCCTCGACCTTCTCCTCCTCCTCACCGCGCCAAGTGAGCCGGGAAGCTCCGTTTCGTCTTCACCGTCGTCGTCTTCAACCTGCGGCCGCCGGGATCGCCTCTGCCGCCCTGTTTGCCGCGGTCATCCCCCGAGCTCGCCGTCCACCCCACGACGATCACCGTGAGCTTCTGCCTATCCTCCCCCTCTCCGTTCGCTCTGCCGCACACCATAGCGACCACACCGCACTCACCCGGATGCGCCGCCGCCCGCACTCGTCGCCGGTGATGCTCCGGTGACCATTTGGTCCCGGGCATGCGCCCAACGCGCTCCCCGCATCGCGTAGAGCCTCCATGGCACCTCGCCGCGCTCGTTTGCGCACCGCAGCCCCATCTCCACTTGCACCCGAGCTTCGGTCGCCGCCGAGCTCGTCGCCGGCACCACTCCGGCCACTCCCCGGCCGCGCCACCACCATGGTTGGATGCGGACGAGCGTCCGCATCCCGTAGCTGTGCTTCGCGCGGCAAACGGCGCCCTGTAAGCGGATCCCGCAGTGCACTGCCGCGTCTGGCCTCACCGGCGTCATGACGCCGGCGGGTTTGACCCGTTGACCTTGACTGGGTGGGCCCAGGTTGACTCCCCCCTGAGTCAATGACAAGTGGGGCCCGCTCTGCTAATTAATTTAGGTTAGCACTAACTAATATTAGTTAGTTAAACTAACTACTGACACGCAGGGCCCACAGGTCAGTTTGACCTGGACCAGCCCCGTTGACCGCTGACATCACCCTGAAGCACTACTGACGCAATAAAGCATTTACTGGATTTATTCTTATATAGGAAATTCAAGAAAATGTAGCAAACTTCAAAAATTCATAGAAAATAATCTATAACTCAGATTGGAATGAATTTTATATGAAAAATGATCAGAAAAATCCAATCTGTCCATCTGTGCCATTTTCATGCATGTTTCAACAACTTAAATCTGCTGTATACAACAAATTGAATAAATGGCATTTGAAATGCCTCATGTGGAGTTTGAATTTGAACCTAGGGTTCAAACCAACTTCATTTAACTTGCTGTGAGTTGCATTAGCTCAAACCACAACATATTGCCATGTCATGATCATGCATCATATTGTGCATTGCATTGATTGTGCTTCTTATTTATTTGTCGGTGCTTGTCCCCTCTCAGTAAGTGCCAGGCAAGCAAACCCCCCTTGTTCATTCCGATACAATACCACTCTCTCGCTCCTACTCTCTTTTACTGCATTAGGACAAAAGCGATTCATCTGTTACTTGTTGTGGTAGCTGAACCCGTTTATCCTCTGCAGGACCTGTCATTGCCACAGTAAATAGATGAAACCCACTAGCATGAGTAGGAGTTGTTTGAGCCCTGATGTGCCTACTCATTTATGCTTGTATGTCATGCCTGCTATTGCTTAGAGTTGTGTCAGGTCTGATTCATCTGGGATGAATCAGAGGTGTGTGAACATGTCCTACTGTGTGTGTGAGCAAAGAGTGTGAACACGATTTGGTAAAGGTAGCGGTGAGAGGCCATGTAGGAGTACATGGTGGGTTGTCTCATTGAAACCGTCCTCAGGAACTGAGTTCTGTGTTTGTGATACATGAAACAGATACTACCACGCATTGGGCCCGAAACCAATGGACCCTCTCGGCTTCTTATTCACCCTTGTCCTCTGTCCAGGAGTTGCAAGTAGTTTCTGGTGTTTGTAGTATGCTGGAGGCCATGCACAGCGCTGACCGGAGGGGTGGGCTGTGATGCGGTAGGCACGTGGCACGGTGTACCGGGCGCCCGTTTGGTGTCTCAGGAACCCTGCACACATCGTTTGGGGCTGTGAGCGAAACTCCGGCCGGATCTCCTCGCGGATGTAACCCGAATAGGCAATAAACCTGGACTAGAGACTTGAGTGTTTAGGTAGGTCGTGGCCGACACCCTCGTTGGGCTTCCGCTTGAAGGTTGCCGAGTACATGTCGTGTAAACGGCGGTAAGTGGTGAGAGCGTGTGTGAAGAAGTACACCTCTGCAGGGTTAACATCATCTATTCGAATAGCCGTGTCCGCGGTGAAGGACTTCTGGGTTGCCTGTACAGTTCATAGACAAGTGAAAGTGGATACTCTAAAATGCGCAAGATAAGCGTGAGTGCTATGGATGGCGTTCTCGTAGGGAGACGGGAGCGGATCCGTACTGGTGTATTGATATGGTGAATATGTGGACTCGTGTGCGCCACCTCAAAAGAGTTACTTGCAGTCATAGTTTAGGATAGCCACTGAGTCAAAGCTGGCTTGCTGTAGTTAAACCCCACTATCCCTTTTGTTGATAATGATGCATATGTTGTTAGTTCTGATGTAAGTCTTGCTGGGTACATTTGTACTCACGTTTGCCTATTTTATGTTTTTGCAGAGAGACTTCAGTCTCGCTAGTAGTTCCACGTGGACTTCGACGTTTAGCTTGTTACCTCAGCTACGATCTTGTGCCCTCGACAGGATCTGGTAGATAGTCAGGCTTTTCAGCCTTTTTCATTTGTAGATGTCTGTACTCAGACATGATAAGCTTCTGCATGTGCTTGATCTGTATGCTCTGAATGTTGGGTCATGAGACCCATGTTTGTAATATCTCGCTCCTTGGAGCCTATTGAATAAAATACTTGAGTTGTAGAGTCATGTTGTGATGCCATGTTGTATTTGCACATATTGAGCATATTGTGTGTATGTTATTGAAATGCTTGGTATGTGTGGGATCTGACTATCTAGTTGTTTATCCTTAGTAGCCTCTCTTACCGGGAAATGTCTCCTAGTGATTCCACTAAGCCATGGTAGCTTGCTACTGCTCCGGAACACTTAGGCTGGCCGGCATGTGTCCTTCTTCATTCCTGTGTCTGTCCCTACAGGGAAATGTCACGTGATGAATACCGGAGTCCTGTTAGCCCGCTACAGCCCGGTTTATCGGAGTCCTGCTAGCCCAGTGCTACAGCCTGGATTCACTCACTGATGACCGACACGTTCGATGTTGGGTCATGGATGCCCGTCCCTGTAAGTTTGTGCCACTTTGGGTTTACGACTAGCCATGTCAGCCCGGGCTCCTTATCATATGGATGCTAGCGACACTATCATATATGTGTGCCAAAAGGCGCAAACAGTCCCGGGCAAAGGTAAGGCGACACCTATGGGAATACCGTGCGTGAGGCCACAAAGTGATATGAGGTGTTACATGCTAGATCGATGTGGCATTGAGTCGGAGTCCTGACAGTTTTGGTATCAGAGCTTGACTGCTTGTAGGATTACCAAGCCAAACTGGTCGAAGTTGAGTCTAGAAATGCTTTAGTTATATGTAGGGGAATTGATTGTGGGATGGGAACGTAAGGCTCTTTTTACTCCTTTACCTTATGCCCTTCTAATCTGAGTCAGCCTCTTCTTTTCTACGGGGATTAAGAACTAGGCTTCTCATCTATCTACTAGGATGACGAGTTACTATGTTAGAGACTTATAGGATTGTTAGTTTCAGGCCTCAATTCAATTTCTACTACTTTTAGTATGCTCTCAATTGAACCAGAACTTTGATATGATGTTGTTAAGTGACTATGCAAATCCTTGTGAATGTCTCAAATTTTTTCTGAGCATTTACAGCCATTATGCTGTCTGAGTCATCCCAGGATTCTAAATAGTCTGATGCATTTGCAAATCTTTTCTTTCCCTTCCCGATGTCCTTTATGGTCAGAATAAGCACACTAACCGGTGCGTTGAGGTAATTTATTTCCTTGACATATATGTTGGAGCTATTATTATGACCATAGGTGTTTTAGGGAGTCACCTAGTAATCTAGCAATGTTTTGTGTTCCCAGGGTGAAGATTCTGGCCATCATTCTCGAAAGCATATCGTGATGCTACTTAGGAGTAGGTATTCTATTCCTAGGTTTTGAACCCGAGATTCACCCTACTTACTTCATGTTGATAGTGTTTGCTCGTTCCTTTAGGTTATTAGTAACCCTTGCATTAGTTCTTGAGGTCCGTGGTATTTCCTTCTTCCAAATACTATGAACCATTCTTGGCAGAAGTTCCTCGCTGAACCGAAAGATCACAACAAGAGTGCTCTCGAAGAGTTCTCCATTCTATATCGTGACCCTGCCAATCCTACCTTCCCCGCATGGGTTATCCAGAAGAAAAATGTTGAACTTGGTTCGACATACTAATCTATGCATCCACAACTCAGAAAATCATATGTTCGTTTGAGTTGTCCCCCTTTAGTTGTATCCTAACCTTCGTCTATCGATTGATAGTCAGGAGTAGTCGTGCATTCGTGTTCATCGATGCCTTTTACTTCTGTGGTCCGTCAAGCCATTCTATTCGGAATGACTAGGAGAAACAAACTCCAGTACCTCATCCATATCCAGGATTGGGTCAAAGCAGTTGTACTCCGCAGATCAAAATACAATCAAACTTTTGATTCATTCTACTCTGAAGTGTTACCCTCTTTACGTCAAGATCGTCATGAGAATTGCACTATCTCTTATGAATCCTTGAGGCAGTGATACTTCTTGCCATAATTGTTCATTTCTCGGTTCCCGTGTTGTTGCAACCGGAATGCCGACAAGTGAACTATGATGTGTGAAATCAATACTCCTGGCAACTTTGTTGCTGGGTAGTTAAAGGACAATAACCTCATTCTTAGCGTGTTGGTTATTGAATCATCACCCTAAGGATGATCACGCTACCTAGTCCTTAGTTCCGGTGCACTCTCCGATCAATGAGTAGGATAGTGCCAATCCTTGCTTATTTGATCATATCGTCTTGCCTGAAAAGCAAGATTGTTCTCGAGCTTAGTAACATATCAGTGGTTCGTGATTTTTCGAATATCTTCTCGAAAGTATCACCAGGTCGTCACCCGACTGTTATGTTGAGCTCGTGATCAAGTTGGTTTCATATAAACCACCCCTTCTCCAAGAATCTGTGTTGCATACCCCTGAGCTGTTTGGTCAAGCTAAACAACAACTTGGAGAGTTGGAAGATGGAAGCTTGTCCGATTTAGTTCATCTTAAGGGATATCTTGTATGTGTGTTGAAGAAAGATGATATCTTCATCGATTGATCCTCGAGACCAGTTGTTGGACCTATTGTCTTACCAAAGCTTTGATTTGAGAGTGGGCTATCCTCGAATAAAATCAGAACCAACGATGTTCTTAATGTTGTCTTACTCGTGGTTGATCCCTCGAGCATACACCATTATTTCCTTAGGTCTGACCAATACAATCACTTGTTCTCATAATTATGGAATTCCATTTTTATGGAAACCTGGATGAATTGTTGTTGATTGAGCCCATCGACAACATCCTTGCCTTCTCCATAATTTTGTTGAACATTAAGCTAGTGTTGGAAAATTTTGAAAGCATTTGCTCATGCTAGCTCATGAAGCATATGTTCGGATGTAAGAAGTGACTTCCTCCAGTTCATGTGCATTTGATGTAAGTTGCCGCCGTGGATTCGAGAAAGACAATGTTGCTTCCTTTGGAATCATCCCAAATCGGTCATGCATCCGTGCGGAGTATTCTGTGGTTCGGAGACTTGCAACCTTCATTCTATATGTATCCCTAGCACACCAAGCCACTGATTGATTTGTTCAAGGAGAAGAAGTTCCTTCTTAAGAGTATACCTTATGCAAGGACTTTGTTATCCTCGATGATGGTTCCCCTCCTGAACTCGGTAGTGTTTTATTATAAGACTACTTTGTGGTCATGCTTGTCTGGGACAACGTGTTCACATGTTTGTAGCAGAACCAGCTCATATTTTGGAGCTTGCTATCGTAGTTCATTCCCCGAGAATCACGCAACATCATCTCGTCGATTTGTGTTGCAAACTTTCATTTTTCTTTCTAGACTTGATGAGTCTAGAATATTTGACACCAACCGGATCTGAATCTCTGGTAGATATGATGGTTGGAATGTTTCCCAAGAAATATAATATTGGTCTCTTTGTAATCCGGTAAGTGGATGTCGTGGCCAACACACCCAGCCGGAAGACCTATTATTGTAGTGTCTTGATTGAGGAAGTTGGCCACCTCCCCCATAAGGATCTCATAGAATTTATTCTAGTAGTTGTTCCTTATGTATTCTTGAGCTCCCAAAGTCCGGCCTGCTACTTGATGTTCTAGATACTAAACCATTTCAATGAATGGGTTATGCTAGCACATCAGGGAGAACATTAGAAGCGGAGTGCTAAATGTCTCTCGGTCAATCATCCAGTTTTTGTCCCCTTGGTCTCGCTAAGGTGAAATCTGAGAAAGTGTTATCTTCCTTTGCATCTGCATCGTCCATCGCTATTCATCATGGTAGTATGTTGTGTTGTCAGCACCCTTGACACGGATGTTGGTAAAACCTTGATGATTATGGAGATGCTCAAGTTCTTGAAAGCACGCACAAGCATTAGGTGCTATCATAGTTACTAACCGGGATTGTTCTCAGTTTCCTCGGTTATGATATAACCATTCCAATAGTGGAATCACTTTATGCTGTTGGGTTTCTCCCCAGTTACTAGAATCATTCCCAGCATTTGTATTTTGTTCCCAGCTTACACTGTCATGGTGCCATCCTATCTTGGGTCCCATCCATTTTCGATGATAAGAAAAATCATCCCTTGTGTTGTCTTCAACAAGGTAATCCACATCATCCATTCTGGCCTGAGAATGTCATTCTTTCGGACTCCTTCAAATGATCGATTGTGAACTGCCTTAGGCTGGTATAAAGAGTTTAAATGATCTCTGAATCAAAGGTAATTCTTTTTGCCACTTAAGGGGATATATCTATGAATCACCCTCCTCCAGGATGTCTCACTGAGGTATCATGGCAACTCAACTCCTCGCTACATTGACAACCATTCACCACCCTCGTAAGTGTGGAATTGTTGTCTACCTAGTGAACCTTCATCATCTGTTCCACTCCATCCCTCTAGATGTGTGCTTCGTGTCTCAGCTCGAGAGATGTTGCTATGTTTCCTTCCGTGAGTTGATCCCGAGTTGTTCGATCTTTGAGAAGATCGATTCCGTAGAGTTTCCTTCTGTCATCGTCATGTTGGATGAAGATTTCGAAGGCAAGACATCAAGATCAATTTGAGTCGGCAAATAAACAACCTCGAGAAGGCAGTTGGATCATGAAGTTTGTGTTACTTAGTGTCCCCTTTGTCTTCTTACCTCGCGTCTTGAATCTCGGGACGAGATTCTTGTTTAGTGGGGGTGAGTTGTCACATCCCTGGATCATTGCTTGTAATTAGTTGCATCTGCATCCATGTCATCATGTTTATTTTTCAAATGAACTTGAAATGGGGATGTCCAAATCCTAGCACCAAATGGAATTCAAATAGGTTCAACCTAAAAATATTTTCAATGAACCTGAAATGCCCTTCTTAAATGTTCATCATTTTTGTTTTGGTCCAGAACCTCTGACAAAAATGTTGCACATTTTTCCAGGCCATTCTAGATTATTGGATTAAATCATACAGTATTTGTTCTTGGACATTTAAATGCTATAAATAATTTTAAATGTCCAAATCATCTTGAAGGTAAATGAGGGCTGCTGGAAATAATCCAAACAGTGCCCACAAATATTTTCAGAATTTTTGAAAATGCTCTAGCATTTTTAATAAAGCCAAAACAATTGCAAAAAATAGAAAACAGAATTTAAAGCAGAGAGCAGAGGACTTACCTGGCCGCAGCCCACCTGGCAGCCCACTTGACAGGCCCAACACTATGCTGGCCCATGCTAGCCAGCTGCTTCGTCCTCGCCAGGCAGGCACAGAGGTGACGCCGACGAGCGCGAGCTCGCCACGGCGCCACCTGCTTGCGGCCCGCGCCCCTGGATGTCTGGACGACCTCCACGTCATCACCCCGACCCCCTGGACCCCTCCATTCGCCCCCAACGCCTCTCCCTCGCCCGTTCTCCGCCATGGCCGAAGCCTCCATGGACGCGCCGCCGTAACCCTGCGCCCACAGCCACTGCCCCACCTCCCGTCGCATCCCAGAGCTCCGCCTCGACCTTCTCCTCCTCCTCACTGCGCCAAGTGATCCGGGAAGCTCCGTTTCGTCTTCACCGTCGTCGTCTTCAACCTGCGGCCGCCGAGATCGCCTCCGCCGCCCCGTTTGCTGCGGTCATCCCCCGAGCTCGCCGTCCACCCCACGACGATCACCGTGAGCTTCTGCCTATCCTCCCCCTCTCCGTTCGCTCTGCCGCGCACCGTAGCGACCACACCGCACACACCCGGACGCGCCGCCGCCTGCACTCATCGCCGGTGATGCTCCGGTGACCATTTGGTCCCAGGCATGCGCCCAATGCGCTCCCCGCATCGCGTAGAGCATCCATGGCACCTGGCCGCGCTCGTTTGCGCACTGCAGCCCCATCCCCACTTGCACCCGAGCTTCGGCCGCCGCCGAGCTCGTCACCGGCACCACTCCGGCCACTCCCCGGCCGCGCCACCACCACGGTTGGATGCGGACGAGCGTCCGCATCCCGTAGCTGTGCTTCGCGCGCCAAACGGTGCCCTGTAAGCGGATCCCGCAGTGCACCGCCGTGTCTGGCCTCACCGGCGTCATGACGCCGGCAGGTTTGACCCGTTGACCTTGACTGGGTGGGCCTAGGTTGACTCCCCCCTGAGTCAATGACAAGTGGGGCCCGGTCTGCTAATTAATTTAGGTTAGCACTAACTAATATTAGTTAGTTAAACTAACTACTGACACGCAGGGCCCACGGGTCAGTTTGACCTGGACCAGCCCCGTTGACCGCTGACGTCACCCTGATGCACTGCTGATGCAATAAAGCATTTACTGGATTTATTCTTATATAGGAAATTCCAGAAAATGTAGCAAACTTCAAAAATTCATAGAAAATAATCCATAACTCAGATTGGAATGAATTATATATGAAAAATGATCAGAAAAATCCAATCTGTCCATCTGTACCATTTTCATGCATGTTTGAACAACTTAAATGTGCTGTATACAACAAATTGAATAAATGGCATTTGAAATGCCTCATGTGGAGTTTGAATTTGAACCTAGGGTTCAAACCAACTTCATTTAACTTGCTGCTAGTTGCATTAGCTCAAACCACGACATATTGCCATGTCATGATCATGCATCATATTGTGCATTGCATTGATTGTGCTTCTTCTTTGTTTGTCGGTGCTTGTCCCCTCTCAGTAAGACGTGTACCGACGATGTGATCGATGACACCAATGAAGAAATATAGTATCTTCAGAAGTGCCAGGCAAGCAAAACCCCCTTGTTCATTCCGATACAATCCCACTCTCTCGCTCCTGCTCTCTTTTACTACATTAGGACAACAACGATTCATCTGTTACTTGCTGCGGTAGCTGAACCCCGTTATCCTCTGCATGACTTGTCATTGCCACAGTAAATAGATGAAACCAACTAGCATGAGTAGGAGTTGTTTGAGCCCTGATGTGCCAACTCATTTATGCTTGTTTGTCATGCCTGCTATTGCTTAGAGTTGTGTCAGGTCTGATTCATCCGGGATGAATCAGAGGTGCGTGAACATGTCCTACTATGTGTGTGAGCAAAGAGTGTGAACACAATTTGGTAAAGGTAGCGATGAGAGGCCATGTAGGAGTACATGGTGGGTTGTCTCATTGAAACTGTCCTCAGAAACTGAGTTCTGTGTTTGTGATCCATGAAACAGATACTACCACGCTTTGGGCCCGAAACCAATGGACCCTCTCGGCTTCTTATTCACCCTTGTCCTCTGTCCAGGAGTTGCAAGTAGTTTCTGGTGTTTGTAGTATGCTGGAGGCCATGCGCAACGCTGACCGGAGGGGTGGGCTGTGATGCGGTAGGCACGTGGCACGGTGTACCGGGCGCCCGTTTGGTGTCTTAGGAACCCTGCACACATCATTTCGGGCTGTGAGCGAAACTCCGGCCGGATCTCCTCGCGGATGGAACCCGAATAGGTGATAAACCTGGACTAGAGACTTGAGTGTTTAGGTAGGTCGTGGCCGACACCCTCGTTGGGCTTCCGCTTGAAGGTTGCCGAGTACATATCGTGTAAACGGCGGTAAGTGGTGAGAGCGTGTGTGAAGAAGTACACCTCTGCAGGGTTAACATCATCTATTCGAATAGCCGTGTCCGCGGTGAAGGACTTCTGGGTTGCCTGTACAGTTCATAGACAAGTGAAAGTGGATACTCTAAAATGCACAAGATAAGCGTGAGTGCTATGGATGGCGTTCTCGTAGGGAGACGGGAGCGGATCCGTAGTGGTGTATTGATATGGTGAATATGTGGACTCGTGTGCGCCACCTCAAAAGAGTTACTTGCAGTCGTAGTTTAGGATAGCCACTGAGTCAAAGCTGGCTTGCTGTAGTTAAACCTCACCATCCCTTTTGTTGATAATGATGCATATGTAGTTAGTTCTGATGTAAGTCTTGCTGGGTACATTTGTACTCACGTTTGCCTATTTTATGTTTTTGCAGAGAGACTTCAGTCTCGCTAGTAGTTCCACGTGGACTTCGACGTTTAGCTTGTTACCTCAGCTACGATCTTGTGCCCTCGATAGGATCTGGTAGATAGTCAGGCTTTTCAGCCTTTTTCATTTGTAGATGTCTGTACTCAGACATGATAAGCTTCCGCATGTGCTTGATCTGTATGCTCTGAATGTTGGGTCATGAGACCCATATTTGTAATATCTCACTCCTTGGAGCCTATTGAATAAAATACTTGAGTTGTAGAGTCATGTTGTGATGCCATGTTGTATTTGCACATATCGAGCATATTGTGTGTATGTTATTGAAATGCTTGGTATGTGTGGGATCTGACTATCTAGTTGTTTATCCTTAGTAGCCTCTCTTACCGAGAAATGTCTCCTAGTGCTTCCACTGAGCCATGGTAGCTTGCTACTGCTCCGGAACACTTAGGCTGGCCGGCATGTGTCCTTCTTCTTTCCTGTGTCTGTCCTTACGGGGAAATGTCACGCGATGAATACCGGAGTCCTGTTAGCCCGCTACAGCCCGGTTTACCGGAGTCCTGCTAGACCAGTGCTACAGCCTGGATTCACTCACTGATGACCGACACGTTCGATGTTGGGTCATGGATGCCTGTCCCTGTAAGTTTGTGCCACTTTGGGTTTATGACTAGCCATGTCAGCCCGGGCTCCTTATCATATGGATGCTAGCGACACTATCATATACGTGTGCCAAAAGGCGCAAACGGTCCCGGGCAAAGGTAAGGCGACACCCGTGGGAATACCGTGCGTGAGGCCGCAAAGTGATATGAGGTGTTACATGCTAGATCGATGTGGCATTGAGTCGGGGTCCTGACAAAACCTCTTGATGAGAAAGTGTTTTGCAGGTTGAGAGGAGAATTGAACATCATTGATGCTTCAAACTTGGAGTAGAAACTCCATTGGATACATGTAAGACATGAGCTTATGACTAATCCTTGATATCTCTCTTATGATGAAAATCTTATGTCTTGGATATATTTGTATCTTCCATGTTATCTAACCCATGTAGGTACTTGGATGAATCTAATTCCATGAGGTTGTAACCTACTCATACCTTGAGCAATATCTATATCACCAAGCCTCTACACTAAGGTGATTAAAGCCAAGGAAGCACGAAACCATTCAAACATATCCTTTGACAAATTCTATGTTGAGCTTCATGATTGTCATTTTTGGATACACAAGTGCTCTTCCTTGCAAGAACTAACCCATGTAGGTAGATGGACTCAAATTCCAACTGGTGCTCCAAATTCTTGATGAGCTACATCAACCTTGAGAAACCCACACAAGTTCAACTACATGGACAACACCACCAACCAAGGTATGTTATTCCATCTTAGAGAAGCTTTACTCCAAGTCATGAGCTAAAGCAACTCGACAAGATGTGAATACATCAAGATGCTTAAACGAAAAATGGCAACCCCATTTTGAGCTTAAACGATGAGTATGACCTATGATCAAGTGATCTCACTTGACTCCTAAGTAAATATACTCTAACATAGGTGACTTTGTCGCCGACCATCTCTAGATGAAGTTCTCTTGTGTTCTTTTCTGTGTTTTTGCATTTGACTCATGCATATTTGTTTCCCCTTTCAAAAAAAACTTCATCTAGATTTCTTTCTGTTCTGCATTTTCTGCATCCAATTCATTGCATATCATTCAGTTAATTCCTTGCAAATCTTTGTGAGATATTATTAGTCTAGTGAGCTGAGGTGAAAAGTGTTTTCTCTGCGATGAACTCGGTTCCACCGATTTGTTATTTTCGGTCCAACCGAATCCTTTCGGTCCAACCAGGAAAACAGTCTGCCACTTATTTTGTGTTTCTTTTAATCCAGCTCCACTCAATGAATCTTGTCCTCTACAAGAATCACATTTTTATAAATGCTTTGTGCTGTGGCTCAAGGATCAAACCCTGCTTGGAAATTGATGTCAAAGGGGCAGAGAGAGATCACATCAAAGCCTATCATTTAGAGAGAGATCACATCAGAAAATATATCACCTCCTCAGGGGGAGAAAGAGATCTCCAGGGGGAGAGAATACTCAAGTAGAAAGTATTTCTCAAGGATCCCAGATGCTTGGTGTTCAAGAGGAGAGATGCCACATGTCTTCTTGAGGGGAAAGACATGTTCATATGTGCTTGTTTGCATTAGCTTGCATTAGCTCGGTTCATTTATATATCTTCCAGCTCTGATTTTCTGTTCCCTATCTTCTCCCAATATCCCATGCTAGATTCAGGGGGAGCAAGACATCTAAGGGAAAGAAATCATTCAAATTCATTGCATATCTTTACTCTTGGGGACATGTCTAATCAAATATGGTACTTAGTACTCACTCTCTACATGTCATCCCAGTCTTGGTATTCTTGTGGTTTCTTCTGTTTGCTCTGGCTAGTAGATGTATCTATGTTATCTAACCTTGTTTACACAGGTTCATTCCATCCTAAGCCAACTCAAGACTACAAGGTAAGTATATGCATCACAATCATGTGTATGAGGAATTCTTGATGATGTACATACTGTTTGCAAGAAGGACTCATGGGCATGAAGGTATTTCCTTTAATACTTTTTGCTCTGATGCATATGGCCAAGATACATGTAACACATTGCCTGCTCTATCATGGTTATGCTCTCACATGCTTCTATATTCCATGTTCACATGATTGCATACATGCAGGGGGAGCCCATGCTTGTTACATGTCTTTCCAAAGCTTTACTTGCTATTCTTTATACCTTTACCTAAAGCTTTGATGTGTGTTGTCATCAATTACCAAAAAGGGGGAGATTGAAAGCACAAGTGCTCCCTAGGTGGTTTTGGTAATTAATGTCAACATATCTCTTGTTGGACTAACACTTTTATCTAGTATATTTCAGACAAGTTTAACATTGGAGTGGCATGGACTAAAGGATGTGGGAACTCCTTCAAGATGCTAAGGACAAAGGATTGGCTCAAGCTTCAAGCTCAAGACTCTTCATTTTACATTTTAGTGATCCAAGATTACATTGAGTCTATAGGAAAAGCCAATACTATCAAGAAGGGATGAGGTGTTGCTTAATGAGCATCTTGCTTCAATGCTTAGTGATATGCTCCAAATACCCTCAACTACTTTCCCATTTCCACACATATGTCCTAAACCTAAATTCAAACTCGGCCCCACCGATTCTTTCTATCTGGCGCCACCAAGTTTTGATGTCATAGCCACTGCCACAAACCCTAGGCAAATCGGTCTCACCGATAGGGATCTCAGTCTCACCGAGATGGGATTGTAATCTCTCTGTGTATGTCCATTATCAAAATCGGTCTCACTGAGTTTGAGCAATCGGTACTACCGAGATTACAATGCAAACTTCCTGGTTGACTCATTACCAAAATCGGTCCCATCGAGTTTGAGTAATCGGTCCAACCGAGTTTGCCTGACCAACTCTCTGGTTAGCTAGTTACCAAAGTCGGTCTCACCGAGTTTGTGTAATCGGTCTCACCAAGATTACGTTATGCCCTAACCCTAATCATATCGGTCCTACCGATTTGCATGTCGGTCCCACCGAAAACCCTAATGGTCACTAGGTTTACTAAATCGGTCTTACCGAGTTTATTGATTCGGTCCCACTGAGTTTGGTAAATTGTGTGTAACGGTTAGATTCTGTGTGGAGGCTATATATACCCCTCCACCTCCTCTTCATTCATGAAGAGAGCCATCAGAACAAACCTACACTTCCAGCATCCTATCTCCGAGAGAGAACTACCTACTCATGTGTTGAGGCCAAGATATTCCACTCCTACCATATGAATCTTGATCTCTAGCCTTACCCAAGTTGCTTTCCACTCAAATCTTCCTTCCACCAGATCCAAATCCTATGAGAGAGAGAGTTGAGTGTTGGGGAGACTATCATTTGAAGCACAAGAGCAAGGAGTTCATCATCAACGCACCATTTGTTACTTCTTGGAGAGTGGTGTCTCCTAGATTGGCTAGGTGTCACTTGGGAGCCTCCGACAAGATTGTGGAGTTGAACCAAGGAGTTTGTAAGGGCAAGGAGATCGCCTACTTCATGAAGATCTACCGCTAGAGAGGCAAGTCCTTCGTGGGCGACGGCCATGGTGGGATACACAAGGTTGCTTCTGTTGGAAATATGCCCTAGAGGCAATAATAAATAAGTTGTTATTATATTTCTTTGTTCATGATAATAGTCTTTTATTCATGCTATAACTGTATTATCCGGAAATCGTAATACACGTGTGAATACATAGGCCACAATATGTCCCTAGTGAGCCTCTAGTTGACTAGCTCGTTGTGATCAACAGATAGTCATGGTTTCCTGGCTATGGACATTGGATGTCGTTGATAACGGGATCACATCATTAGGAGAATGATGTGATGGACAAGACCCAATCCTAAGCATAGCACAAAGATCGTGTAGTTCGTTTGCTAGAGCTTTGCCAATGTCAAGTATCTCTTCCTTTGACCATGAGATCGTGTAACTCCTGGATACCGTAGGAGTGCTTTGGGTGTATCAAACGTCACAACGCAACTGGGTGACTATAAAGGTGCACTACAGGTATCTCCGAAAGTATCTATTGTTTTATGCGGATCGAGACTGGGATTTGTCACTCCGTGTAAACGGAGAGGTATCTCTGGGCCCACTCGGTAGGACATCATCATATGCGCAATGTGACCAAGGAGTTGATCACGGGATGATGTGTTACGGAACGAGTAAAGTGACTTGCCGGTAACGAGATTGAACAAGGTATCGGTATACCGACGATCGAATCTCGGGCAAGTAAAATACCGCAAGACAAAGGGAATTGAATACGGGATCGATTGAGTCCTTGACATCGTGGTTCATCCGATTAGATCATCGTGGAACATGTGGGAGCCATCATGGGTATCCAGATCCCGCTGTTGGTTATTGACCGGAGAACGTCTCGGTCATGTCTGCATGTCTCCCGAACCCGTAGGGTCTACACACTTAAGGTTCGATGACGCTAGGGTTATAAAGGAAGCTTGTATGTGGTTACCGAATGTTGTTCGGAGTCCGGATGAGATCCCGGACGTCACGAGGAGTTCCGGAATGGTCCGGAGGTAAAGATTTATATATAGGAAGTCCTGTTTCGGCCATCGGGACAAGTTTCGGGGTCATCGGTATTGTACCAGGACCACCGGAAGGGTCCCGGGGGCCCACCGGGTGGGGCCACCTGCCCCGGGGGGCCACATGGGCTGTAGGGGGTGCGCCTTGGCCTACATGGGCCAAGGGCACCAGCCCCAAGAGGCCCATGCGCCTGGGGAAACCCTAAAGGAAGAGTCCCAGCAGGGGAAGGCACCTCCTAGGTGCCTTGGGGGGGGAGGACTCCTCCCCTGGCCGCCGGCCCCTTGGAGATTGGATCTCCTAGGGGCTGGCGCACCCCCCCCCCTTGGGATCCCTATATATAGTGGGGTAGGAGGTCCTCCCAAACACACTTTATGCCTTTGGTGCAGCCCCTCCCTCTCTCCCAAGTTCTTCTCCTCTCCCGTGGTGCTTGGCGAAGCCCTGCGGGATTGCCACGCTCCTCCATCACCACCACGCCGTTGTGCTACTGCTGGATGGAGTCTTCCTCAACCTCTCCCTCTCTCCTTGCTGGATCAAGGCGTGGGAGACGTCACCGGGCTGTACGTGTGTTGAACGCGGAGGTGCCGTCCGTTCGGCACTTGATCATCGGTGATCTGAATCACGACGAGTACGACTCCATCAACCCCGTTCACTTGAACGCTTCCGCTTAGCGATCTACAAGGGTATGTAGATGCACTCTCCTTCTACTCGTTGCTGGTCTCTCCATAGATAGATCTTGGTGATTCGTAGGAAAAATTTTGAATTTCTGCTACGTTCCCCAACAGTGGCATCATGAGCTAGGTCTATTGTGTAGATTCTTTGCACGAGTAGACCACAAAGTAGTTGTGGGCGTTGATGTTGTTCAATATGCTTACCGTTACCAGTCCAATCTTGTTTCGACGGTATTGTGGGATGAAGCGGCCCGGACCGACCTTACACGTACTCTTACGTGAGACAGGTTCCACCGATTGACATGCACTTGGTGCATAAGGTGGCTAGCGGGTGCCAGTCTCTCCCACTTTAGTCGGAACGGATTCGATGAAAAGGGTCCTTATGAAGGGTAAATAGAAATTGGCATATCACGTTGTGGTCTTGCGTAGGTAAGAAACGTTCTTGCTAGAAACCCATAGCAGCCACGTAAAACATGCAACAACAATTAGAGGACGTCTAACTTGTTTTTGCAGGGTATGCTATGTGATGTGATATGGCCAAGAAGAATGTGATGAATGATATGTGATGTATGAGATTGATCATGTTCTTGTAATAGGATTCACGACTTGCATGTCGATGAGTATGACAACCGGCAGGAGCCATAGGAGTTGTCTTTATTTATTGTATGACCTGCGTGTCATTGAAGAACGCCATGTAAACTACTTTACTTTATTGCTAAACGCGTTAGTCATAGAAGTAGAAGTAGTCGTTGGCGTGACAACTTCATGAAGACACGATGATGGAGATCATGATGATGGAGATCATGGTGCCGTGCCGGTGACGATGATGATCATGGAGCCCCGATGATGAAGATCAAAAGGAGCAAAATGATATTGGCCATATCATGTCACTATTTGATTGCATGTGATGTTTATCATGTTTATGCATCTTGTTTACTTAGGACGACGGTAGTAAATAAGATGATCCCTTACAAAATTTCAAGAAGTGTTCTCCCCTAACTGTGCACCGTTGCTACAGTTCGTCGCTTCTAAGCACCACGTGATGATCGGGTGTGATGGATTCTTACGTTCACATACAACGGGTGTAAGACAGTTTTACACAGCGAAAACACTTAGGGTTACCTTGACGAGCCTAGCATGTGCAGACATGGCCTCGGAACACAGAGACCGAAAGGTCGAGCGTGAGTCGTATAGTAGATACGATCAACATGAAGATGTTCACCGATGATGACTTGTCCGTCTCACGTGATGATCGGACACGGCCTAGTTTGACTCGGATCATGTAATCACTTAGATGACTAGAGGGATGTCTATCTGAGTGGGAGTTCATAAGATGAACTTAATTATCCTGAACATAGTCAAAAGGTTTTTTTGCAAATTATGTCGTAGCTCACGCTATAGTTCTACTGTTTAGATATGTTCCTAGAGAAAATATAGTTGAAAGTTGATAGTAGCGATTATGCGGACAGTAGAAAGCTTATGTCCTTAATGCACCGCTCAGTGTGCTGAACCCCAAACGTCGTCTGTGGATGTTGCGAACATCGGACATACACGTTTTGATAACTACGTGATAGTTCAGTTAAACGGTTTAGAGTTGAGGCACCAAAGACATTTTTGAAACGTCGCGAAACATATGAGATGTTTTGAGGGCTGAAATTGGGATTTCAGGCTCGTGCCCACGTCAAGTGGTATGAGACCTCCGACGATTTTCTTAGCCTGCAAACTAAGGGAGAAAAGCTCAATCGTTGAGCTTGTGCTCAGATTGTCTGAGTGCAACAATCACTTGAATCGAGTGGGAGTTGATCTTCCAAATGAGATAGTGATGTTTCTCCAAAGTCATTGCCACCGAGCTGCTAGAGCTTCGTGATGAACTATAACATATCAGGGATAGATATGATGATCCTTGAAATATTCGCGTTGTTTGACACCGCGAAAGTAGAAATCAAGAAGGAGCATCAATTGTTGATGGTTGATGAAACCACTAGTTTCAAGAAGGGCAAGGGAAAGAAGGGATACTTCATGAAACGGCAAATCAGCTGCTGCACCAATGAAGAAACCCGAGGTTGAACCCAAACCCGAGACTAAGTGCTTCTGTAATAAGGGGAACAACCACTGGAGCAAGATTACCCTAGATACTTGGTAGATGAGAAGGCTGGCAAGGTCGATAGAAGTATATTGGATATACATTATGTTAATGTGTACTTTACTAGTACTCCTAGTAGCACCAGGGTATTAGATACCGGTTCGGTTGCTAAATGTTAGTAACTTGAAATAAAGCTACGGAATAAAACGGAGACTAGCTAAAGGTGAGCTGACGATACGTGTTGGAAGTGTTTCCAAGTTTGATGTGATCTAACATCGCACGCTCCCTCTACCATCAAGATTAGTATTAAACCTGAATAAGTGCTCTTGCACCTATAGGAATGGTTTATTGAATTTTGATCGTAGGGATACACATTTTCATGCCAAAAGATATAAGATAGTAATGATAGTACCACTTACTTGTGGCACTGCCATGTAAGTCATAATGGTATAAAACGCATGAAGAAGCTCCATGTTGATGGATCTTTGGACTCACTCGTTTTAGAAAAGTTTGAGACATGCGAACCATGTCTATTGGTGTATACGCATGAAGAAACTCCATGCAGATGGATCGTTTGGACTCACTTGATTATGAATCACTTGAGATATGCAAATCATACCACATGGGCAAGATGACTGAAAAGCCTCGTTTTCAGTAAGATGGAACAAGATAGCAACTTGTTGGAAGTAACACATTTTGATGTGTGCAGTCCAATGAGTGCTGAGGCATGCAGTGAATATCGTTATGTTCTTACTTCACAGATGATTCGAGTAGATGTTGAGAATATTTACTTGATGAAACACAAGTCTGAATTATTGAATAGTTCAAGTAATTTCAGAGTGAAGTAGAAGATCATTGTGACAAGAGGATAAAATGTCTATGATATGATCATAGAGATGAATATCTGAGTTACGAGTTTTGGCACACAATTAAGACATTGTGGAAATTGTTCCGCAATTAATACCGCCTGGAACACCATAGTGTGATGGTGTGTCCGAACATCATAGTTGCACCCTATTGGATATGGTGCGTACCATGATATCTCTTATCGAATTACCACTATCGTTCATGGGTTAGGCATTAAAGACAACCACATTCACTTTAAATAGGGCACCACGTAATTCCGTTGAGACGACACCGTTTGGAGAAACCTAAGTTGTCGTTTCTTAAAGGTTTGGGGCTGCGACGCTTATGTGAAAAAGTTTCAGGATTAAGCTCGAACCCAAAGCGGATAAAATGCATCTTCATAGGACACCCAAAACAGTTGGGTATACCTCCTAATTCAGATCCGAAAGCAATATGGGTTGTTTCTTGAATCGGGGCCTTTCTCGAGGAAAGGTTTCTCTCGAAAGAGTTGAGTGGGAGGATGGTGGAGACTTGATGAGGTTATTGAACCGTCTCTTCAACTAGTGTGTGGCAGGGCACAGGAAGTTGTTCCTGTGGCACCTACACCAATTGAAGTGGAAGCTTATGATATTGATCATGAAACTTCGGATCATGTCACTACCAAACCTCGTAGGACGACAAGGACACGTACTACTTCGGAGTGGTAAGGTGATCCTGTCTTGAAGGTCATGTTGCTAGACAACAATGAACCTACGAGCTATGGAGAAGCGATGGTGGGCCCGAATTCCGACAAATGGTTAGAAGCCATGAAATCCGAGATAGTATCCATATATCAGAACAAAGCATGGACTTTGATGGACTTGCCCGATGATCGGCAATCCATTGAGATAAATGGATCTTTTAAGAAGAAGACAGACGTGGATGGTAATGTCACCATCTATGAAGCTCGACTTGTGGCGAAGAGTTTTTCACAAGTTCAAGGAGTTGACTACGATGAGATTTTCTCATCCGTAGCGATGCTTAAGTCCGTCGGAATCATGTTAGCATTAGCTGCATTTATGAAATCTGGCAGACGGATGTCAAAACGAGTTTCCTTACCAGTTTTTCGTAAGGAAAGGTTGTATGTAATACAATCAGAAAGTTTTTGTCGATCCTTAGGATGCTAAAAGGTATGCTAGCTCCAGCGATCCTTCTGAGGACTGGAGTGAGCATCTCGGAGTTGGAATGTATGCTTTGATGATGATTAAAGATTTTGGGTGTATACAAAGTTTATGAGAAACTTGTATTTCCAAAGAAGTGAGTGGGAGCACTATAGAATTTCTGATGAGTATATGTTGTTGACATATTGATGATCAGAGATGATGTAGAATTTCTAGAAAGCATATAGGGTTATTTTGAAAGTGTTTTTCAATGGAAAGCCTGGATTAAGCTACTTGAACATTGAGCATCAAGATCTATAAGGATAGATCAAAATGCTTAATAATACTTTCAAATGAGCACATACCTTGACATGATCTTGAAGGTGTTCAAGATGGACCAGTCAAAGAAGGAGTTCTTGCCTGAGTTGTAAGGTACGAAGTTAAGACTTAAAGCTCGACCACGGCAGAATAGAGAGAAAGGACGAAGGTCGTCCCCTATGCTTAAGACGTAGGCTCCTCAGTATGCTATGCTGTGTACCGCACCTGAAGTGTGCCTTGCCATGAGTCAGTCAAGGGGTACAAGAGTGATCCAAGAATGGCTCACAGGACAGCGGACAAAGTTATCCTTAGTAACTAGTGGACTAAGGAATTTTCTCGATTATGGAGGTGGTAAAAGAGTTCGTCGTAAAAGTTACGACGATGCAAGCTTGACACCTATCCGGATAGCTCTAAGTAGAGAGACCGGATACATATAATGGAGCAATAATTTAGGATAGCTCCAAGTAGAACAGTTGTTTGGAATAGCTCCAAATAGAGCGTGGTAGCTGCATCTAGGAGATGACATAGAGATTTGTAAAGCACACACGGATCTGAAAGGTTCAGACCCGTTGACTAAAACCTCTCTCACAAGCAACATGATCAAACATAAAACTCATTGAGTGTTTATCACATAGTGATGTGAACTAGACTACTGACTCTAGTAAACTCTTGGGTATTAGTCACATGGTGATGTGACCTGTGAGTGTTAATCACATGGCAATGTGAACTAGATTATTGACTCTAGTGCAAGTGGGAGACTGTTGGAAATATGCCCTAGAGGCAATAATAAATAAGTTGTTATTATATTTCTTTGTTCATGATAATAGTCTTTTATTCATGCTATAACTGTATTATCCGGAAATCGTAATACACGTGTGAATACATAGGCCACAATATGTCCCTAGTGAGCCTCTAGTTGACTAGCTCGTTGTGATCAACAGATAGTCATGGTTTCCTGGCTATGGACATTGGATGTCGTTGATAACGGGATCACATCATTAGGAGAATGATGTGATGGACAAGACCCAATCCTAAGCATAGCACAAAGATCGTGTAGTTCGTTTGCTAGAGCTTTGCCAATGTCAAGTATCTCTTCCTTTGACCATGAGATCGTGTAACTCCTGGATACCGTAGGAGTGCTTTGGGTGTATCAAACGTCACAACGTAACTGGGTGACTATAAAGGTGCACTACAGGTATCTCCGAAAGTATCTATTGTTTTATGCGGATCGAGACTGGGATTTGTCACTCCGTGTAAACGGAGAGGTATCTCTGGGCCCACTCGGTAGGACATCATCATATGCGCAATGTGACCAAGGAGTTGATCACGGGATGATGTGTTACGGAACGAGTAAAGTGACTTGCCGGTAACGAGATTGAACAAGGTATCGGTATACCGACGATCGAATCTCGGGCAAGTAAAATACCGCAAGACAAAGGGAATTGAATACGGGATCGATTGAGTCCTTGACATCATGGTTCATCCGATGAGATCATCGTGGAACATGTGGGAGCCATCATGGGTATCCAGATCCCGCTGTTGGTTATTGACCGGAGAACGTCTCGGTCATGTCTGCATGTCTCCCGAACCCGTAGGGTCTACACACTTAAGGTTCGATGATGCTAGGGTTATAAAGGAAGCTTGTATGTGGTTACAGAATGTTGTTCATTGTCCCGGATGAGATCCCGGACGTCACGAGGAGTTCCGGAATGGTCCGGAGGTAAAGATTTATATATAGGAAGTCCTGTTTCGGCCATCGGGACAAGTTTCGGGGTCATCGGTATTGTACCGGGACCCGGGGGGCCACATGGGCTGTAGGGGGTGCGCCTTGGCCTACATGGGCCAAGGGCACCAGCCCCAAGAGGCCCATGCACCTGGGGAAACCCTAAAGGAAGAGTCCCAGCAGGGGAAGGCACCTCCTAGGTGCCTTGGGGGGGGGGGGAGGACTCCTCCCCTGGCCGCCACCCCCTTGGAGATTGGATCTCCTAGGGGCTGGCGCACCCCCCCCCCTTGGGATCCCTATATATAGTGGGGTAGGAGGGCCTCCCAAACACACTTTATGCCTTTGGTGCAGCCCCTCCCTCTCTCCCAAGTTCTTCTCCTCTCCCGTGGTGCTTGGCGAAGCCCTGCGGGATTGCCACGCTCCTCCATCACCACCACGCCGTTGTGCTGCTGCTGGATGGAGTCTTCCTCAACCTCTCCCTCTCTCCTTGCTGGATCAAGGCATGGGAGACGTCACCAGGCTGTACGTGTGTTGAACGCGGAGGTGCCGTCCGTTCGGCACTTGATCATCGGTGATCTGAATCACGACGAGTACGACTCCATCAACCCCGTTCACTTGAACACTTCCGCTTAGCGATCTACAAGGGTATGTAGATGCACTCTCCTTCTACTCGTTGTTGGTCTCTCCATAGATAGATCTTGGTGATTCGTAGGAAAATTTTTGAATTTCTGCTACGTTCCCCAACAGCTTCTTCGTGGACCCTTCGTGGGTGGAGCCCTCCGTGGACTCGCGCAACCGTTACCCTTCGTGGGTTGAAGTCTCCATCAACGTGGATGTACGATAGCACCACCTATCGGAACCACGCCAAAAACATCCGTGTCTCCAATTGCATTTGAATCCTCCAAAACCCTTCCCTTTACATTCTTGCAAGTTGCATGCTTTACTTTCCGCTGCTCATATACTCTTTGCATGCTTGCTTGTTATGTATTGTGAATGTTAAACTTGTGCCTAAACTCCACTTAAACCTAAAAAGGTTAAAAACTGCAACTTTGGTACTTAGTGTCTAATCACCCCCCTCTAGACACCTCTTCTCAAGGTCCTACAGGGTGAATAGGCAACTAACAATTTTTAGCTTTTCATTACCGAATTAAACTTTGCATCAAAGTAGGTTGTCTAAAAATGCAACTAGGTGAACAACCTATATGATGCAACAATAATAAGTGCACAAGCAAGCAAGGGGTACAACACAAAAAGCTTGCACAAGTAAAGGCACGAGATAACCAAGAGTGGAGCCGATGGAGACGAGGATGTGTTACCGAAGTTCCTTCCTTTTGAGGGGAAGTACATCCCCGTTAGAGCGGTGTGGAGGCACAATGCTCCCCAAGAAGCCACTAGGGCCACCGTATTCTCCTCACACCCTCACACAATGCGAAATGCCTGATTCCACTATTGGTGCCCTTGAAGGCGGCGACCGAACCTTTACAAACAAGGTTGGGGCTATCTCCACAACTTAATTGGAGGCTCCCAACGACACCACGAAGCTTCACCACAATGGACTATGGCTCCGAGGTGACCTCAACCGTATAGGGTGCTCAAACACCCAAGAGTAACAAGATCCGCTAGGGATTAGTTGGGGAATCAAATTTCTCTTGGTGGAAGTGTAGATCGGGGCCTTCTCAACCTATCCCGAGAAAATCAACAAGTTTGATTGGCTAGGGAGAGAGATCGGGCGAAAATGGAGCTTGGAGCAACAATGGAGCTTTTGGGGGAAGAGGTAGGTCAACTTTGGGGAAGAAGACCCCTTTATATAGTGGGGGAAACAATCCAACCGTTACCCCCCAAGCAGCCCCGCAGAGAGCAGTACTACCGCTTGGGTGGGCGGTACTACCGCTGAACCAGCGGTACTACCGTCCCACCTAGCGGTACTGCCGCACACATGAGGGGAGCAAGGTCCTGGACCTAGAGCGGTACTAATGTGGTGGTAAGGGCAGTACTACCGCTTGGGAGCGGTACTACTGCTGCACCAAGTACTGCAAAACCCGACACGAGAAAAAGAGGGCTAGAGTCGAGGCGGTAGGAGCCCGGAGCCTCAGCGGTACTACGGCAGAAGATAGCAAGCGGTACTACCGCTGAAGAGCGGTACTACCGCTTGTTGTGCTTCGGCGGTACTCACGCTGTGGCCCGCGGTACTACAGCTGGGACCAGACAGAGCAAACCAGTAGGGGAAGGAGAACTCCATTGAAGCGGGAAGGAACAGTGGGTGCGATAAGGATGTGTACGTGTTGATTCCCACCTAGCCTTACCAAAGCGGATCCCTCTTGATAGTACGATGACTCCTACGAAACTAGTCCACCAACAAAAAAATGAAGGAGCTGCACCATCTTGAATAAAACACGAAGGGGAGGGTATCGTCTCGTGCCAAAGGATGAATCTCTGAAAATGTCAACACACACGATTAGTCCGCAAAAGCATTGTCATCAATCACCAAAACACCTTGGGGATAAATATGCCCTTACATGGAGTTTGAATGCGAACGGTGCAGCCCTTCGGCTGCTGGCTGTTCGCTTCATCTTCGTCTCTTCGTTTCACCTTCCGTCGCTGCCCTCTCGCTTCCTTCTCTTGCGCCTATAAAAGGGAGGTCGCTCCTCTCAGAGTGATGCACCAGAACATCTCCTTCCTCTCGCCACCGGTTCCAATCTCTGCGCTACTGCTGTCTTCCTCATCCCAGCTTGCGGCGTGCACCGCGAGTCGGGACAGTAGGCCTCTGAAACCGGACCTTTTGAGTCCTGTACGGGAGAAGGGTGACAAGGTTTTTGGGGAGCGCTTCGCGCGACTACTGACTTCTTCGTCACGGACGCCCCCGACTCCGACGACTACTTCCCCGACGACGACTTCTTCCCCACGTCCACGACCTCCTCGACTGTTGTGCAGCTTGGGAACGGCAATTGCATCAATGGAGAGGCTTTTAACCAGATTATAAACTCAAGCTCCAAGCCCAAATCTTTTCCTATGCATTTGAACAAGCATTGCAAGTCATTGCCTGGAAGAAATGTGGCCGGCAAATTTGTGATTTGCCATAGCACAGGACCAATGAATGACACTGGGCCATCAATCAACAAGACCGACATCAGTGGCATCGTTAGTGCCGGGGCGGCTGGTGTAGTGCTAATAAACAGGAAAGCTGCTGGTTTCACCACCCTTCTCGAGGACTATGGCAATGTGGTGCAGGTGACTGTGGCTGATGGCAACAATATCACAGAGTATGTGAGGACAACAAGCAAAGCCAGTGCCAAAGTCATATACAAGAACACTGTGCTTGGCGTCCGTCCATCTCCCACGGTCGCAGCATTCTCATCCCGCGGTCCCGGCACGTTCAGCCCCGGTGTGCTAAAGCCAGATATATTGGCACCTGGGCTCAACGTCATTGCTGCAAGGCCACCACTCACCATGCTTGGATCTGGGCCATTCCACATTAAATCAGGGACGTCCATGTCGACTCCACATATCAGTGGTGTCGCTGCGCTTGTCAAGAGCTGCCATCCTGACTGGTCTGCTGCTGCTATCAAGTCAGCCATCCTCACCACTGCTGACATCACGGACAGCACTGGTGGCCCGATCTTGGACGAGCAGCATGAGAGGGCAACCGCGTACGCCATGGGTGCTGGCCATGTCAACCCTACAAAAGCAGTTGATCCAGGCCTTGTGTATGACCTTGGCATTACTGAATATGCCGGCTACATATGTGCTCTCCTTGGTGATCAGGACTTGGCATTCATTACGCGTGACCCGAGGTTGTCATGCAAAATGCTTCCCAAGATACCTGAAGCACAACTCAACTACCCTACCATAACGGTGCCACTCAAGACAAGGCCGTTCACAGTGCACAAAACTGTGACAAATGTGGGCCCATCAAATTCCATATACACACTGAAGATGGAGATCCCCAAATCTCTTACAGTGCGAGTCTACCCAGAGACACTGGTGTTCTCCAAGGCTGGACAAAAGATTAGATATAGTCTGACGGTGAGCAGCTCTGACAGTGAGAGCTCAAACTTCATGGAGGGAAGTTTGAGCTGGGTCTCAGTGACCCATATTGTGCGCAGTCCGATCGTTGTCGCACTTTTGTAAGCGGGAAGAGTATGTGTGGCATGTGCGATGTTCTAGAGAAATTACTGTCTTTTAACTAGTAGGATTTCCATGTGTGGAAACTAATTGAAGTTTGGATCTGGAGCATCCATTGCTCTGTCGCAAAACTGACCACACATACACTGCCAGTTTGTGATGTGGTATCCATTCTCTATAACTCTGTTACTTTGAAAAAGAAAATGATTTGGTATCATATCATTTGGTTCATCAGGTTTGCTTACATCTACATGGAAACACACAACACTATGTTGTTTGGATACTGAAATGTGTGTTTTGAAACCAATTTTTTTATGCTTCAGATTATTTGTGCATTCAACTATGTGGACATGTTCTTAGCTGCAAATATTCTGATGAGGGATGTGCCTAACAAAAATGGTTGTGTTTAACTGAATTAGATGCAGATAAAATCCAAAAGGTTTTGACATTTGTGTTTATTTTACGCCCATATGCTCCAAACTTACCTTAATCATGCCTCAATATCGTATAACATACAGTAAGTTATATTACACCTTTATTGTGCAGCAGAATTAATGCCATGGTTTTGTTAGAATTTGTGTCCCTGTATTTTGCTAGGAAGATGCTATTTATCTTGGTAAATTTGGAGTGATTGTGTAACTTTGTTAGATATGTCAGATATACAGTTAAGAAACTGCATTATTATTTATTTTCTGTGAACATGAAGACTTGCGTTACCAGTTTTATTTCGATGATATGTAACTTTTACAAGTTATGTTTTGTTGTGCAGGTGGACACATTCAGATTTTAGAAATATTATGCAAGTGCTTGTTCTTGCTAGTGACTGTGAGGAATATGGAGTGGCATGCACGACCACAAATGGTATTTCAAGCAGTTTTTTCATGTTATGGTCTCCACCCGAGTAACCAAATTGGGAAAACCCTAGTCGTAATCCCAAACAGATATTGCATTCTTGATTGGCAACAGAACAGCATCCCCAAACCATTCTGAAATTCTTGTCTTTTTTCACCTTTTTCCTTTAGTTTATTTGGTGTGATACTGCTAAGGTGTTCCGCAACTAACTGTAATTGTTAAAGACACAGTTCTATTCTTCCTTGAGTTATTCCATACCTTAATAATCTTAGGTTTGCCATTTGGACCTTTCTATGAAACCCCTTCTCTAACAGGTGCATGCACCATTATTTCATCGATAATCATTTTCATTTTGCAACAACGTTTACACCAAATGGTGCTGCAGATGGATAAAGTGATATCACATGCTCAAGCTACCCTAGGAACACTTATGTCATAGCAATCAATAATTGGTGGCATTAGTATGAAGATAAGCAACATTGGCAGGTATTCACCGTATATCTTTTTTAGTTGCCACCAAAAAATATATTTCAAGTCTAATGCACATCTGACCAAATTGTGTTTCTTTGCTTCTACAGATTAATCATATGATTGTGGCATTGACAAAACAAAAATGCCAACACGATGATCATTGGTCAGTAATTGTTGATACCAATTGATCCCAACTCAAAGTGCCTATCAGATGACCATTCCTCAGCCACCAGACAAGTTCTGTTTGCTCCTGGTTTTACATGTAAGAGTTCAAGAATTTTGCATCTCCTCATCCAATTCCCTGCTCATCGCTAAAATCATGTTAGTTATCAATATGCACTGGCGATCCAAAAAGATAAAATTATTAGCATGTTTAACGTTTTTATTGTTGAGAAAACAGTACAAACACTCACCCCTATGAACGCACACGCACACCCTATCCCTACTGGTAAGAAAGTAGTAGTCTTATGAGATGAATCATAATGTTCATTCCGACACATCAATAACTTGAATAATCTCTATATCATTTGCCTATTTCTGGACAATGCATTGCACGAGCCAATATAGTCATTGTGCAAGAGAAGGTTTTGAAGTAATTCAGGTCGCATCCGTCCCTGATTGTTGGAACTATTTGAAAATTTTAGAATAAATCAAGAATCCTAGGTAAGCAAATATGGAAACCATTAACAAGCTATCTTTTTTGAAAATCCTTTAAGTCAGCCGGCTGATTAAGGGCACGCATCAGCCGCCTTAATGTCCAACCAGGCAACCACGTGTCCATGAGGGACCACGCTTGCATTTCCTTGAGAGTACGCTGTAATTATTTCCCTGGGATGGAGGTATTATGGCTGGTCAAAAGATCACTGCATGGTCTTGTGATGGAATACTTATTAATTGTGTATGTAATTTGGAAGCCAATAAATGCAATAGTCTTGTTAAGGATATTAATTAATTTCATCCGCAAAAAATATATTAATTAATTTCTTATGTAATTTTTGGGAGACAGCAGTAAATGCCATAATCTTGTTATGGAATGCAAAATAATTTTTGTATGTAATTTTTGGGAGACAGCAGTAAATGCCATAATCTTGTTACGGAATGCAAAACAATTTTTGTATGTAATTTTCGGGAGACAGCAGTAAATGCCATAATTTTTGGGAGACAGCATATGTATTTTTTGGGAACCAATAAATGCCATAATGTTGTCATGGAAAACTAATAAATTTCGCATGGTAATGTTTTAGGAGCCAATAACTGACATAATCCTGTCACGGGATACTAGTAAATAATTTTGTATGGTATATTTTGGAGCTAATAAATCGACATCCAGAGGATATTCCATGATGTGCCTATTACTGGAGGATCTTAATTAATTACCGCGAACCATACAAAGGAAACACTGATGCAGGAAGTAATAATAATAATAAAACGGAAAAATATGGTACTCCAAGGCGCCTCTATATCTATATAAACAGCAGCAGAAGGATCCAACTAAACACCAGAAGCACGACCAAAAATACAATAGTAGAAGGAATCAAGGAAATAGTAAAAAACTTCGTTATGGCTCTAATCAACTTAAGGTTTGTGTGCTTGATGGCTCTTTTGCTGATTTCGACCACTTGCTTGACGAGTCAAGTATCAGGGAGAAACAACATAGGTACATTTCTTTCCAGGAGAGCTTATCAACTTTATTATAGAGAAATTTGTGGTTTCCTGAGCCAGATTAAATCCTCTTGCTTGATTCTCCTGTTTCCAATGATATTCGTCGGAAATAATATTGCTACCAGTTTTATATTTAAAGGTCAATTTGAGGGTCATTTATGAATTACAGACATGTCTGAATCTATTGCATGGCCTGCTGCACCCACGGATACAGAGAAATCTGAATCTATTGCATGTTTTTGTTCGATGGTCCATGACTCAAGTATACAATCTAAATTTTAACATTGGCATGGTTGTTTTGCCTGTGTTTTTATGATTAGCACCCCTTCAATGCCGCGGAACATATCTTAATACTACATGTTTTTGATACTAGTCTTGAACTGCCAGTACTAGCCATGGTGGTTGTTGACTCCATCCTGTTATATTGATTCCATCATAACTTCAACGATGACAATGAGATATAACATACCACTAGTTGTTGCGCCCGTTTTTGTATTCGCGCGCCTCTTCTATCATGATATTTGCATAATACGAGTACATTTTTTTCCAGATTATCTGAGTTTAATTACGAACTGCTGTCGGTTCTGATTCACATTTTTTCCTTTTTACCTTTATAGGTCTGCAAAGTGAAAGTGGCATATGCGGCAAACAGGAACCCTACCAGTACGATTGTACGCAACAAGGCTGTGTTACTGCCTGCAAAAAAGCGGGCTGCGCTGGTGGGATTTGCCATAAAGATGGTAGTTGCAACTGCATTAGATGAGGCTGCCAAGTCCTCTCTAATTTGTACTCAGAATAAGCTTAGGAAAATAAGAGCATTATGAGTTGTCTTCAGTTCCTGGAATAAGTAAAATATATGCTGATTCTTTATTTTCACGTGCTCTTACTTGAACTCCTGTCATGCATGACGTTTATTAATGGAAATGGTCTTCTGCCCTCTCGTTTAAAAAGTCTACCACTTGAGTTCAGTACTTGATTGCAACCAAAACGGCTTTCTCCCTTTGGTTCCGTTATTAATCATGAAACAAAAACTAACACGTGTCAATGCTCAATAATAATTTGCCTGCAACTTTGGAACTAAAAAAGGGAGAATCAGTGCCAAATCATATAAACTATTGCAGAAACTTGATTTAAGCACTAAAATAATTGCTCTATCAGATACAAATAGTTGGGACAACTAGCTATCATGCCAAATCATAAAAATATCAGTGCACAACAATTTGCCACCGAAAATTCTGGAGTAGTTGCCATGTTTTTTTGCTATAACTTTTTCATATACCATGGCATTTTGTTTAGCAAAAGTTGTCATGCTAGTTTTTGTTCTACTACATATGTGTGTCTAATTTTTGCCATGTATGAGAGATATGTAAATTAGCCTTGAGAAACGTTTGTATAATTATGTACCGCCCTTGACGCTTTCAGTTTTTGCTCTGTTCATTTTCTGCAAATTTGGCATGCCATGATGCAGCAGTTGCGCAATATATTTTTGTGATTGCAGTCTCACTATTTGTAGAGGAGTAGCATTTTCAGTTTTAGTGTAGATTGAGCAGATATCCATGAAGGATTACATCCATATGCATTGGCTAGACAAGCACGCAAAACACCATGGTAGTTGTACCATGGCAACTTTCTTAATAAGATGGCTATTTTTTCTATGGATGCGGTTGGCAATTTTTGAAGCGGTGAGTTGGGGTAGTTTTAGTGTGGGAAACACGACAAAATTTTCAGTAACATGATCATGACAAACATAGTCATGGTATTAATACTTAGTATAGGGCATTGTGTATCTTTGTTGAACTTTAGAAAAGCAGTAAACCTATGACTGTTCACTGCAGGGTGTATATCGGCTTCTGCCATGTTTCTTTTTCATACTTTTTGCCATGATTGTTCATACTATTGCCATGGGAGTTCATGGCCACAAAATGAGTAAACTTGCCATACTGTTTAAACAGTGCATTATTTTCTTTCTGCTAAGGTGCCACATTTTTTGGTCACCATGGCAAAACTACCTTTTAGTTGCCATGGCAAATTCACCTATATTGACACGACAAATTTACCTATAATGCATTCAAATTTACCTATATTGACACGGCAAATTTACCTATAATGCCCTGGCAAATTCTTCACTTCCTTTTTGCCATGAAATATTTACTTCTAAATTTGCCATACCAATTTTCTTACTTTTTTTTGGCATGCCAAAATTACCTATATTGGGATGGCAATTTTTAACCTTTTTACATACATGTCAATATAACAGCAAATACAGGCCATGGCAATTTATTTTAAAAACCCAACTCGGAGTCCATGGCAAATTAACCTTGCATCCACCCGATGGCATTTTCTTATGTTTTCACATGGCGATTTTATTTTCAAAAACCCATGACAAATTCACTTTAAATCCCATGGCAAATTAACCTTTGCAAGCATGGTCAAATTAACTTTAAATCCCATGGCAATTTAACTCCACAACGAATGGCAAATTTGCTTCATATTATTTTAAGCATGGCAAACCTACCTACTGTACCGTGACAAATCTTATTTGCCATGGCATTTTTTGTCCATAATTTTGTGTTATTTTTTACATACACATAAAATATCGCATACAACACATGGAAATTTAAATTAAAATAGCATGCCAATTTTTAATATATATCTGACATGGCAATTGTTTGTTCGTAGTTTTGTCTCTATTTGCTCATTCTATTTTTTCCCATGTTAATTTTTGACATTGCAATCCTGGGACATTGCCATGTGAGCATTATTTAGAGATGTTACTAGATTATTCCTGCCACACTTTTGTTAGAAATCAAAGTGTTTGTAAAACTTTGCGATTGTAAAAAAAACACTATGGCAAATCCTAAATAGTTCCGTAAACTCGAATGTCAATTTTGGAATTATTCTTTTTGCATTATCAAAAAAAATCGGTCAGTTCATTTAGGTGGCGAGTTTTACAATTTTATTTTTTTGCAAATTCAACTTCGGAGCCATGGCAAATTGCATTTCTGATGGACAATGAAATTTTACATCCATGGCATTTTCATTGAACCATGAAAAAAATTCAGAAATATGTCAAATAGTTTCTTTTTACATGGAAAATGTTTTTTTAAAGTCATGGCAAATATATTTAATCATCTAGTCATGTCAATTTTTTTTTCATATATATAAATTATTTTTTGAATCATTTTTAACCATGGATTCGTTTTATTGTAAAAGGGATGGCAAGTTTTGTATGTTTTTTTACATCAGAGTACTCTTTATTACAAGGTGATCACCATAGTATCTCTTACAAGAGTATCAACAATCTCTACAAGTGGATCTTCACACTCACCTTACTTCTAGCTAGTGTGGCTAAATCATGGGCAGCATAATTAGTCTCTCTAGGAGCATGCTCAAAAATAATATGCGAACAATCACACGCAATGTGATAAATATCGTCAAATACCGCCGCCGATAGACCGAAAGAGCGACCTCCATTCTTCATTATCTCTATCACCTCGATGTTGTCGGAAACTCGGAGTTCACCTCTATGCAATACACCCAACTGTAGTTGCAGAATTGAGACCAAACCGTAAGGCCAGTGCGTCGGTCATATGTGTATCTTGGTGAGTCCAATTTATGTGATAATTTCAATATGCATGTTGTGCCTACATAGTAGGCTTTGTGGAATTTTACCGCGTTCACGCACCTATTTTTGTTGATAATCCCTTAGGTGATGCCTTTTGGACCATTTAGCATAATATGGAACAAGCCCCCGAAAATGGTAGTGAATCATGTATTTAAAGTGATAATTGCCTACCATAAAAGAATCATGCAAGAAGGCCAAAGAAGACATCATCGTTGCGCTTCCAGGGCAAAAGACATCGTTTCATATGACCGTGCCCTCTCGTATGGGCGGTTGTATGGAGTGCCATCGCCGCCCCCGAATCAACTATTTCCACCTCATAAAATTGGATCGTGGATTTGACGCCCAGAGACACCAGAAACTCGTCTAGAAGGCAAAGCCCTAGCCTCTGGGGTTCATCCGGAGGAGGGATTGGCAGGGAGAAGAGGGGGATCTTCCTCACCACGCACAAGGGGGCTTCAACATGATCACCATCATGAACATGATCACCACTGTCATCATCATCCACATCCTTATCATTGTAACATCAAGAACCCTAGTGGGTCACCTTGTATATTATTCAAATCATTTGTCCATGTATGCCATTACCCTTGTCATGATGTATGTTGTCTCCATGTGTGAGTTACCCCTAGTTCTCAGGGATATGGATGAACCTTGGTATCTGTATGATCTGAAACATCATTTTGGATATGAGATTCCCTGTTTAATGCTTAGTTTAATAACTTTGTGAATGTTGTGAACGGGCCCCACTCAACATTTGTGCCTTATGGCCACGAAGTATATCACTGTTGTTGTAAAGGGCTATGATGTGGAGGTAATTTGAGGTGTAAGTAAAAGCCTTTTGCTCCTAACCTTTGCAATTGATAGGGGAATTACGAGGAACCCTTAGAGAGCCCGCATCCATGGTGTAAACCCTTAATTATCATGAGTTGTAACCCTATGGGGGAGACTATGATGGTGGCGTGCGTGGCATGAAGTCTACTTCGAGTAGAACATGTACTGTAACCGGCTCCGGCTAGCATAATTGTCAACAGTGGCTCAAGTATCCATCTCATACTACGCTCATGCATAGGTGCGCTAGAAACATACTAATGGGGATTCCAGACTCCCTGAGAACGCCTTACTCCTCTGTTTCGTCACTCACTGGTCTCTACTTATTTTTATCTTATTTTCTTTAAAAGTTAATTTACTACTCAATCACAATTTATTACCGCCCTCACTTTGCTTTAAGTCTATAATTATCTACAGGCATAAAAAATACATAATTCACCACAAGAGGCATAAGTGGGAGCTCCTTGTGGGATGAAGAAATTATGCCCTAGAGGCAATAATAAAGTTATTATTTATTTCCTCATATCATGATAAATGTTTAATATTCATGCTAGAATTGTATTACCCGGAAACATGATACATGTGTGAATACATAGACAAACATAATGTCACTAGTATGCCTCTACTTGACTAGCTCATTAATCAAAGATGGTTATGTTTCCTAACCATAGACATGTGTTGTCATTTGATTAACGGGATCACATCATTAGGAGAATGATGTGATTGACTTGACCCATTCCGTTAGCCTAGCACTTGATCGTTTAGTATGTTGCTATTGCTTTCTTCATGACTTATACAAAGTTCCTACAACTATGAGATTATGCAACTCCCGTTTATCGGAGGAGCACTTTGTGTGCTACCAAACGTCCTAACGTAACTGGGTGATTATAAAGGAGCTCTACAGGTGTCTCCAAAGGTACATGTTGAGTTGGCGTATTTCGAGATTAGGTTTTGTCACTCCGATTGTCGGAGAGGTATCTCTGGGCCCTCTCGGTAATGCACATTACTATAAGCCTTGCAAGCAATGTGGCCAATGAGTTGGTTACGGAATGATGCATTACGTAACGAGTAAAGAGACTTGCCGGTTACGAGATTGAACTAGGTATTGGCATACCGACGATCGAATCTCGGGCAAGTAACATACCGATGACAAAGGGAACAACGTATGTTGTTATGCGGTTTGACCGATAAAGATCTTTGTAGAATATGTAGGAGCCAATATGAGCATCCAGGTTCCGCTATTGCTTATTGACCGGAAACAGTTCTAGGTCATGTCTACATAGTTCTCGAACCCGTAGGGTCCGCACGCTTTACGTTACAATGACAATTTTATTATGAGTTTATAAGTTCTAATGTATCGAAGGTTGTTCAGAGTCCCGGATGTGAGCACGGACATGACGAGGAGTCTCGAATTGGTCGAGACATAAAGATTGATATATTGGAAGCCTATATTTGGATATGAGAAACGTTCCAGGTGAAATCGGGATTTTACCGGAGTACCGGGGGTTACCAAAACCCCCCAGGGGGTTAATGGGCCTACATGGGCCATGAGGGAGAAGAGGAGGGCCGGCCAGGGCAGGCCATGCGCCCCCTCCCCCCTAGTCCGAATAGGACAAGGAAGGGGGGGGGGCGGCATCCCCCTTTCCTCTTTCCCCTCCCCCCTTTCCTTCTCCAACAAGGCAAGAGGAGGGAGTCCTACTCCCGGTGGGAGTAGGACTCCTCCAGGCGCACCCCTAGGGGGCCGGCCGCACCTTTCCCTTCCCTCCTTTATACGGGGGCAGGAGGGCACCTCTAGACACAAGTTGATCTTCGTGATCGTTCCTTAGCCGTGTGCGGTGCCCCCCTCCACCATATTCCACCTCGGTCATATCGTAGCGGTGCTTAGGCGAAGCCCTGCGTCGGTAGAACATCATCATCGTCACCACGCCGTCGTGCTGAGGGAACTCATCCCCGACACCCTGCTGGATCGGAGGCTGGGATCGTCATCGAGCTGAACGTGTGCTGAACTCAGAGGTGCCGTACGTTCGGTACTTGGATCGGTCGGATCGTGAAGACGTACGACTACATCAACCACGTTGTCATAACGCTTCCGCTTTCGGTCTACGAGGGTATGTGGACAACACTCTCCCCTCTCGTTGATATGTATCACCATGATCTTGCGTGTGCGTAGGAATTTTTTTCGAAATTACTACATTCCCCAACAGTGGCATCCGAGCCTAGGTTTTATGTGTTGATGTTATATGCACGAGTAGAACACAAGTGAGTTGTGGGCGATACAAGTCATACTGCTTACCAGCATGTCATACTTTGGTTCAGCGGTATTGTGAGATGAAGCGGCCCGGACCGACATTACGCGTACGCTTACGCGAGACTGGTTTCACCGTTACGAGCACTCGTGCTTAAAGGTGACTGGCGGGTGTCTGTCTCTCTCACTTTAGTTGAACCGAGTGTGGCTACGCCCGGTCCTTGCGAAGGTTAAAACACACTAACTTGACGAACTATCATTGTGGTTTTGATGCGTAGGTAAGAACGGTTCTTGCTCAGCCCGTAGCAGCCACGTAAAATTTGCAACAACAAAGTAGAGGACGTCTAACTTGTTTTTGCAGGGCATGTTGTGATGTGATATGGTCAAGACGTGATGCTATATTTTATTGTATGAGATGATCATGTTTTGTAACCAAAGTTATCGGCAACTGGCAGGAGCCATATGGTTGTCGCTTTATTGTATGAAATGCAAACGCCCTGTAATTGCTTTACTTTATCACTAAGCGGTAGCGATAGTCGTAGAAGCAATAGATGGCATAACGACAACGATGCTACGATGGAGATCAAGGTGTCGCGCCGGTGACGATGGTGATCACGACGGTGCTTCGGAGATGGAGATCACAAGCACAAGATGATGATGGCCATATCATATCACTTATATTGATTGCATGTGATGTTTATCCTTTATGCATCTTATCTTGCTTTGATTGACGGTAGCATTTTAAGATGATCTCTCACTAAATTATCAAGAAGTGTTCTCCCTGAGTATGCACCGTTGCGAAAGTTCTTCGTGCTGAGACACCACGTGATGATCGGGTGTGATAGGCTCTACGTTCAAATACAACGGGTGCAAAACAGTTGCACACGCGGAATACTCAGGTTAAACTTGATGAGCCTAGCATATACAGATATGGCCTCGGAACACGGAGACCGAAAGGTCGAACGTGAATCATATAGTAGATATGATCAACATAGAGATGTTCACCATTGAAACTACTCCATCTCACGTGATGATCGGACATGGTTTAGTTGATTTGGATCACGTGATCACTTAGATGACTAGAGAGATGTCTGTCTAAGTGGGAGTTCTTAAGTAATATGATTAATTGAACTTAAATTTATCATGAACTTAGTACCTGATAGTATTTTGCTTGTCTATGTTTGTTGTAGATAGATGGCTCGTGCTGTTGTTCCGTTGAATTTTAATGCGTTCCTTGAGAAAGCTAAGTTGAAAGATGATGGTAGCAATTACACGGACTGGGTCCGTAACCTGAGGATTATCCTCATTGCTGCACAGAAGAATTACGTCCTGGAAGCACCGCTGGGTGCCAGGCCTGCTGCTGATGCAACTGACAACGTTAAGAACGTCTGGCAAAGCAAAGCTGATGACTACTCGATAGTTCAGTGTGCCATGCTTTACGGCTTGGAACCGGGTCTTCAACGACGTTTTGAACGTCATGGAGCATATGAGATGTTCCAGGAGTTGAAGTTAATATTTCAAGCAAATGCCCGGATTGAGAGATATGAAGTCTCCAATAAGTTCTATAGCTGTAAGATGGAGGAGAATAGTTCTGTCAGTGAACACATACTCAAAATGTCTGGGTATAATAATCACTTGATTCAACTGGGAGTTAATCTTCCTGATGATAGTGTCATTGACAGAATTCTTCAATCACTACCACCAAGCTACAAGAGCTTCGTGATGAACTATAATATGCAAGGGATGGACAAGACTATTCCCGAGCTCTTCGCAATGCTAAAAGCTGCAGAGGTAGAAATCAAGAAGGAGCATCAAGTGTTGATGGTCAACAAGACCACAGTTTCAAGAAAAAGGGCAAAGGGAAGAAGAAGGGGAACTTCAAGAAGAACAACAAACAAGTTGCTGCTCAAGAGAAGAAACCCAAGTCTGGACCTAAGCCTGAGACTGAGTGCTTCTACTGCAAGCAGACTGGACACTGGAAGCGGAACTGCCCCAAGTATTTGGCGGATAAGAAGGATGGCAAAGTGAACAAAGGTATATGTGATATACATGTTATTGATGTGTACCTTACTAATGCTCGTAGTAGTACCTGGGTATTTGATACTGGTTTTGTTGCTAATATTTGCAACTCGAAACAGGGACTATGGATTAAGCGAAGATTGGCTAAGGACGAGGTGACGATGTGTGTGGGAAATGGTTCCAAAGTCGATGTGATCGCGGTCGGCACGCTACCTCTACATCTACCATCGGGATTAGTTTTAGACCTAAATAATTGTTATTTGGTGCCAGCGTTGAGCATGAACATTATATCTGGATCTTGTTTGATGCGAGACGGTTATTCATTTAAATCAGAGAATAATGGTTGTTCTATTTATATGAGTAATATCTTTTATGGTCATGCACCCTTGAAGAGTGGTCTATTTTTGTTGAAATCTCGATAGTAGTGATACACATATTCATAATGTTGAAGCCAAAAGATGCAGAGTTGATAATGATAGTGCAACTTATTTGTGGCACTGCCGTTTAGGTCATATCGGTGTAAAGCGCATGAAGAAACTCCATACTGATGGACTTTTGGAATCACTTGATTATGAATCACTTGGTACTTGCGAACCGTGCCTCATGGGCAAGATGACTAAAACGCCGTTCTCCGGAACTATGGAGCGAGCAACTGATTTATTGGAAATCATACATACTGATGTATGTGGTCCAATGAATATTGAGGCTCGCGGCGGGTATCGTTATTTTCTCACCTTCACAGATGATTTGAGCAGATATGGGTATATCTACTTAATGAAACACAAGTCTGAAACATTTGAAAAGTTCAAAGAATTTCAGAGTGAAGTGGAAAATCATCGTAACAAGAAAATAAAATTTCTACGATCTGATCGTGGAGGAGAATATTTGAGTTACGAGTTTGGTTTACATTTGAAACAATGCGGAATAGTTTCGCAACTCACGCCACCCGGAACACCACAACGAAATGGTGTGTCCGAAGTCGTAATCGTACTTTACTAGATATGGTGCGATCTATGATGTCTCTTACTGATTTACCGCTATCGTTTTGGGGTTATGCTTTAGAGACGGCCGCATTCACGTTAAATAGGGCACCATCAAAATCCGTTGAGACGACGCCTTATGAACTGTGGTTTGGCAAGAAACCAAAGTTGTCGTTTCTTAAAGTTTGGGGCTGCGATGCTTATGTGAAGAAACTTCAACCAGATAAGCTCGAACCCAAATCGGAGAAATGTGTCTTCATAGGATACCCAAAAGAGACTATTGGGTACACCTTCTATCACAGATCTGAGGGCAAGATTTCGTTGCTAAATTCGGATCCTTTCTACAGAAGGAGTTTCTCTCGAAAGAAGTGAGTGGGAGGAAAGTAGAACTTGATGAGGTAACTGTACCTGCTCCCTTATTGGAAAGTAGTTCATCACAAGAATCGGTTCCTGTGACAACTACACCAATTAGTGAGGAAGCTAATGATATTGATCATGAAACTTCAGATCAAGTTTCTACTGAACCTCGTAGGTCTACCAGAGTAAGATCCGCACCAGAGTGGTACGGTAATCCTATTCTGGAAGTCATGTTACTTGACCATGGAGAACCTACGAACTATGAGGAAGCGATGATGAGCCCAGATTCCGCAAAATGGCTAGAAGCCATAAAATCTGAGATGGGATCCCTGTATGAGAACAAAGTATGGACTTTGGTTGACTTGCCCGATGTTCGGCAAGCCATTGAGAATAAATGGATTTTTAAGAATAAGACTGACGCTGATGGTAATGTAACTGTCTACAAAGCTCGACTTGTTGCGAAAGGTTTTCGACAAGTTCAAGGGGTTGACTACGATGAGACTTTCTCACCCGTAGCGATGCTTAAGTCTGTCCGAATCATGTTAGCAATTGCCGCATTTTATGATTATGAAATTTGGCAAATGGATGTCAAAACTGCATTCCTGAATGGATTTCTGGAAGAAGAGTTGTATATGATGCAACCAGAAGGTTTTGTCGATCCAAAAGGTGCTAACAAAGTGTGCAAGCTCCAGTGATCCATTTATGGACTGGTGCAAGCATCTCGGAGTTGGAATAAACGCTTTGATAGTGTGATCAAAGCATATGGTTTTATACAGACTTTTGGAGAAGCCTGTATTTACAAGAAAGTGAGTGGGAGCTCTGTAGCATTTCTGATATTATATGTAGATGACATATTATTAATTGGAAATGATATAGAATTTCTGGATAGCATAAAGGGATACTTGAATAAAAGTTTTTCAGTGAAAGACCTCGGTGAAGCTGCTTACATATTGGGCATCAAGATCTATAGAGATAGATCAAGACGCTTAACTGGACCTTCACAAAGCACATACCTTGATAAAGTTTTGAAAAAGCTCAAAATGGATCAGGCAAAGAAAGGGTTCTTGCCTGTATTACAAGGTGTGAAGTTGAGTCAGACTCAATGCCCGACCACAGCAGAAGATAGAGAGAAAATGAAAGATGTTCCCTATGCTTCAGCCATAGGCTCTGTCATGTATGCAATGTTGTGTACCAGACCTGACGTATGCTTAGCAATAAGCTTGGCAGGTAGGTACCAAAGTAATCCAGGAGTGGATCACTGGACGGCGGTCAAGAACATCCTGAAATACCTGAAAAGGACTAAGGATATGTTTCTCGTTTATGGAGGTGACAAAGAGCTAGTCGTAAATGGTTACGTCGATGCAAGCTTTGACACTGATCCGGACGATTCTAAATCACAAACCAGATACGTGTTTTTATTAAACGGTGGAGCTGTAAGTTGGTGCAGTTCTAAACAAAGCGTGGTGGTGGGATCTACATGTGAAGTGGAGTACATAGCTGCTTCGGAAGCAGCAAATGAAGGAGTCTGGATGAAGGAGTTCATTTCCGATCTAGGTGTCATACCTAGTGCATCGGGACAATGAAGATCTTCTGTGACAATACTGGTGCAATTGCCTTGGCAAAGGAATCCAGATTTCACAAGAGGACAAAGCACATCAAGAGACGCTTCAATTCCATCCGGGACCAAGTCCAGGTGGGAGACATAGAGATTTGCAAGATACATATGGATCTAAATGTTGCAGACCCCTTGACTAAGCCTCTTCCACGAGCAAAACATGATCAGCACCAAGACTCCATGGGTGTTAGAATCATTACTGTGTAATCTAGATTATTGACTCTAGTGCAAGTGGGAGACTGAAGGAAATATGCCCTAGAGGCAATAATAAAGTTATTATTTATTTCCTCATATCATGATAAATATTTATTATTCATGCTAGAATTGTATTACCCAGAAACATGATACATGTGTGAATACATAGACAAACATAATGTCACTAGTATGCCTCTACTTGACTAGCTCATTAATCAAAGATGGTTATGTTTCCTAACCATAGACATGTGTTGTCATTTGATTAACGGGATCACATCATTAGGAGAATGATGTGATTGACTTGACCCATTCCGTTAGCCTAGCACTTGATCGTTTAGTATGTTGCTATTGCTTTCTTCATGACTTATACAAAGTTCCTACAACTATGAGATTATGCAACTCTCGTTTACCAGAGGAGCACTTTGTGTGCTACCAAACGTACTAACGTAACTGGGTGATTATAAAGGAGCTCTACAGGTGTCTCCAAAGGTACATGTTAAGTTGGCGTATTTCGAGATTAGGTTTTGTCACTCCGATTGTCGGAGAGGTATATCTGGGCCCTCTCGGTAATGCACATTACTATAAGCCTTGCAAGCAATGTGGCCAATGAGTTGGTTACGAAATGATGCATTACGTAACTAGTAAAGAGACTTGCCGGTAACGAGATTGAACTAGGTATTGAGATACCGACGATCGAATCTCGGGCAAGTAACATACCGATGACAAAGGGAACAACGTATGTTGTTATGCGGTTTGACCGATAAAGATCTTCGTAGAATATGTAGGAGCCAATATGAGCATCCAGGTTCCGCTATTGCTTATTGACCGGAAACAGTTCTAGGTCATGTCTACATAGTTCTCGAACCCGTAGGGTCCGCACGCTTAACGTTACGATGACAATTTTATTATGAGTTTATAATTTTTGATGTACCGAAGGTTGTTCGGAGTCCTGGATGTGATCACAGACATGACGAGGAGTCTTGAATTGGCCGAGACATAAAGATTGATATATTGGAAGCCTATATTTGGATATGAGAAACGTTCCGGGTGAAATCGGGATTTTACCGGAGTACGGGGGGTTACCGGAACCCCCCCAGGGGGTTAATGGGCCTACATGGGCCATGAGGGAGAAGAGGAGGGCCGGCCAGGGCAGGCCACGCGCCCCCTCCCCCTAGTCCGAATAGGACAAGGAAGGAGGGGGGGCGTCCCCCTTTCCTCTTTCCCCTCCCCCCTTTCCTTCTCCAATAAGGCAAGAGGAGGGAGCCCTACTCCCGGTGGGAGTAGGACTCCTCCAGGCGCACCCCTAGGGGGCCGGCCGCACCTCCCCCCTCCCTCCTTTATATTCGGGGGCAGGAGGGCACCTCTAGACACACAAGTTGATCTTCGTGATCGTTCCTTAGCCGTGTGCGGTGGCCCCCTCCACCATATTCCACCTCGGTCATATCGTAGCGGTGCTTCGGCGAAGCCCTGCATCGGTAGAACATCATCATCGTCACCATGCCGTCGTGCTGACGGAACTCATCCCCGACACCCTGCTGGATCAGAGTCCAGGGATCGTCATCGAGCTGAACGTGTGCTGAACTCGGAGGTGCCATACTTTCGGTACTTGGATCGTTCGAATTGTGAAGACGTACGACTGCATCAACCGTGTTGTCATAACGCTTCCGCTTTCGGTCTACGAGGGTACGTGGACAACACTCTCCCCTCTCGTTGCTATGCATCACCATGATCTTGCGTGTGCGTAGGATTTTTTTTGAAATTACTATGTTCCCCAACATGCGATCGATACTCTTACTTAAGGCTACAACTAAACCTTGTGCACTTGCAGACCATCAAGATTTTTCTGGCGCTGTTACCGGGGAGCTGAGTGCTTTTGGGCTTTGCCTCAAATTTTGAATTACTTTGTGTTCTAACGGTTTTTTTAGATTGCGAGCAACCATGGTCCTTGAAGAAGAAATTTATTAGGTAGGGGTACAACTAGTAGAAGGACCGGCTCGAGGAGAGAACTTTATATCTATTGGTCCTGACCTATCTGGTAAAGTATTTGAGATAAACCCTTGATTAATCAATATATTGAAAAAGAATACATTCCGAGGTGATGGAAATGAAAGTCCTTATAAGCATATTAAAGACTTTAACACTACATGTGGCACTTTTCACCTCGGTCATATCGTAGCGGTGCTTAGGCGAAGCCCTGCATCGGTAGAACATCATCGTCGTCACCATGCCGTCGTGCTGACGGAACTCATCCCCGACACCCTGCTGGATCAGAGTCCAGGGATCGTCATCGAGCTGAACGTGTGCTGAACTCGGAGGTGCCATACTTTCGGTACTTGGATCGTTCGAATTGTGAAGACGTACGACTACATCAACCGTGTTGTCATAACGCTTCCGCTTTCGGTCTACGAGGGTACGTGGACAACACTCTCCCCTCTCGTTGCTATGCATCACCATGATCTTGCGTGTGCGTAGGATTTTTTTTGAAATTACTATGTTCCCCAACATGCGATCGATACTCTTACTTAAGGCTACAACTAAACCTTGTGCACTTGCAGACCATCAAGATTTTTCTGGCGCTGTTACCGGGGAGCTGAGTGCTTTTGGGCTTTGCCTCAAATTTTGAATTACTTTTTATATCTATTGGTCCTGACCTATCTGGTAAAGTATTTGAGATAAACCCTTGATTAATCAATATATTGAAAAAGAATACATTCCGAGGTGATGGAAATGAAAGTCCTTATAAGCATATTAAAGACTTTAACACTACATGTGGCACTTTTCAGTTGTAGGACTTATCTAATGAGGAGATTAAAGATAAAATACTTTTGTCGGTGTCAAAACCGGCGGATCTCGGGTAGGGGGTCCCGAACTGTGCGTCTAGGCGGATGGTAACAGGAGACAAGGGACACGATGTTTTTACCCAGGTTCGGGCCCTCTCGATGGAGGTAAAACCCTACTCCTGCTTGATTGATATTGATGATATGGGTAGTACAAGAGTAGATCTACCACGAGACCAGAGAGGCTAAACCCTAGAAGCTAGCCTATGGTATGATTGTTGTTCGTCCTACGGACTAAAACCCTCTGGTTTATATAGGCACCAAAGAGGGTTAGGGTTACACAGAGTTGGTTACAATGGTAGGAGATCTACATATCCGTATCGCCAAGCTTGCCTTCCACGCCAAGGAAAGTCCCATCCGGACACGGGACGAAGTCTTCAATCTTGTATCTTCATAGTCCAGGAGTCCAGCCAAAGGTGATAGTCCGGCCATCCGGACACCCGCTAATCCAGGACTCCCTCAGTAGCCCCGAACCAGGTTTTAATGGCGATGAGTCCGGCGCGTAGATTGTCTTCGGCATTGCAAGGCGGGTTCTTCTCCAAATCCTGTGTACCTGTTGAATAGCATCCGGCTCCTTATAAATATTGCGCTCCTCGGCTTCCACGCCCAATAATGGCCATCTTCCACGTGTTGAACGCATGCGAAAAGCCAGGGTATTTTTACATTTATCCCCCTAGCCGCGCAAATGAGCTACCTATAAAAGAGACGAGGATCTAGATCCAAATCACACCATCCTCCCTTCGCGAGCATTCATCAGAGCACATCTGACAGAAAACCATTCCATCATGGACAGTCGACGCGGCTCCTCCTCTCGCCCTCCCAGCCTTCAGCCTGGAGATTGGGATAGATGCTCCATCCTGCACAGCGAGCTAGTGGCGCTCCAAACCTAGGGATTTCTTTCCCCAGCCTTCATGGTTCCGGTTCGAGCCGGACTCGCCACCTATAAGGGCAGAAAGCAAGCAGAGAGCGTACCCAGCCCCTCCAAAGGAGAGCGGGTATGCCTTGTCTCTTATTTGATAAGAGGTCTCGGATTTCCAATTCATCCATTTCTCCGGGGGCTCCTGGAGTTCTACGGCCTCCAGTAGCACAACCTTACGCCTGCCTCCATTTTGCATATTGCGGGCTTTGTGGCCCTTTGCGAGTTGTTTTTGGGCATCGAGGCTCATTTTGCACTGTGGAAGAAGCTGTTCTGCCTTGTGCCCCGTTCTCAAGAGGGGTCAATATATCAAGTGGGCGGAGCCGAACTATGGCGCATCGCCGGGACCGGATATCTATCCGGAACCCCGAAGAAGGCGTCCGAAGACTAGCCTTCGGCATGGTTTTATATAGAAGATGTCCCCCTGTCGGACCCTATTCGGGTCGGCCTCCCTGAGTTTAACAACGCTCCTTTGAAGAAACGCCTAAGCTGGCGTCCAAGGAGCCGTTGGAAGGAAAACGACAGGGACGTCCTTTACCTGATGAGCCGGATTAGGCTGTTAGCTCATTCCGGACTGACCATGATCGGGGTCATGGCCACATGCATCATGCGGGGGGTGCAGCCGCTCTAGTATAGAGGCCACCCCATCTGGGATTTCAATGGGGAGGATGATGCCACCCTCTGCGGCCGTAAGGGGACGAGATCGGTCCCCGATCTGATAAAGATCTTGTCCGCATTGTACAAGGGAGAAGAGGAGGAATTTCTCCGTGTCAATCCGCAGGGCGGATTTTCTAGGAACAATCCTCCAAGCTGGGTAAGCGGACAATTTATTTTTGCCTATCCGATCCGTACTCCCATAGTCAAGTATCTCATTTTGTGATTTCGGCGCAGGAACTGCGCCGGGCCGTAAAGGATATAAACATCCCGCCTCCACAACCCGAGGATCCGGAACGGTTCCTCGATCCGACCTCCCAAGAGGATACGGACATATCGGCGGAGCTGATCGACGGGGTATTCCACCAACTGAGCATCAATAATGCCTTGGTCGCTATTACGGCCGATTACCTCGGAATACTTCCCGCCTCGCAGGTAACTGAGACCGAAGTCCCAATACTTTGAAAATGACCCGTCCATGCGTGTTTTTGATCACCGTATACCAATGGTGTTTCGTAGGGGAAGTTCTTAAGGTGGAAGGCCGAGCCTGCGACGGCCGGTCAACAAGGGACAGCAAGGCCCAACAGGCCGAAAAGAAGTGCAATCCAGATTGAAACGCCGATGCAATGGTATGGCGTGTCATCTTGCTCCCAGGTTTTATTCCAGGGGGGGCATACTAATGCTCGTGCTTTTTCAGGAAGAAGAGCGCTCGCCGGACTATATCCGGAGAGGTTGCCAATCAATCCTCCGCTTGCCAGGCTCCAAAGCCAGGTCCAGAAGCGGAGGTGAACACAAGGCGTGCGTCGGCTGCTCCTCCGACAGAGGATGCTGACAAGTTATCTGCCACCAATTCCGAGGTGGAGAGTGCCATGAATCACAGGCGTCGCCAGACAGTTCTTCGTGACGCATGTTTCTCCCCAGAGGCATTGGATGCCTTCAATTCAGGAGATGCACACCTCCGTGCCGCTTAAAATGGTCTAGCCAGAACCACGGAGCAGTATGTAAAATACATACGGGTGAGAAAATTTGACAGTTATATATGCCAGTAGCCCCTGAGACTTAAAATAGTTAGAATAACTGATTTAAGGATCATTTATTGTGCAGGATCTTACACAAAAGAATACCCAACTGTCCCAGGAGCTGGAGGAGTGCGAAGCCCAACTTGAGGCCGCACTAGCCGCAGCGGGGGAAGCCAAAGAGACCCCCTCTGGTAATATATGCTTCCAAAGATAAGTAATTTGTGAAGTGCGGCGTGTGTATAAGTCTGACAATAATATTGCACATGGCGCCGGGGTAGATCCGGACAAGCAACAGCATGCGCCCGTTAAAGGCCGGCGAGAATGTGCTTACAAGGGTGAGGCAGGAGAAAAATAATCTCCAAGATGCCAACACCCAGCTGGGTGAGGAACTAAAGGATGTTCGTGCCCAGCTATCTGACTCTGCCAAGGAGAATCGGCGGCTTCGACGCGGCATTTTTAGTAAGTGCTTGAACGAACTTTGAAAAAGAGTTCAGCGAGGAAGTCGACTAACAGAGTTATATCTGTAGGTATGCTCACAGGCCGTCCTGCAGAGGAAATGCCCGGTTCTATGGGTGACCTTCTTCCCGAGCTCTTGCAACTGCACGAACGAGTTCGACAGGTGATGAAAGGCGTCGCCCATGCCTTGTGGCCATCTGTCTCCCTGCCCAAAGGCCTTGGAGAGCTTGCAGAGAGGCTTCAGGGAGCGCGGCAGCGCTTCCGCTTATGGAAGATATCGTCCTGCCGTCAAGGCGCCAGGGAGGCCTGGGCCATGGTGAAGACGCGGTACACGAAGGCTGACCCAAACCACATGGCCGAGGTCGGACCTGCGGGGCCCGATGGGAAGGAGATCCCTGTGAGCTTAGTGTACGGCCAAGTAGAATTGGCCGCAAAGTATTCCCAACAGGACTGTAAACTAGACAGCCTGCTGGATGGCATTGAAGAGGAATATGCCCAGTCAAGTTGACTATGTAATTTAAGATGACATGTAAAATGCCTTCTAGCCGGATTGTAGATCGTTTGTCATAGCGGACCTTTTCGCTTCAACCTCGGGACCCAATAGTCCGGAGTGTGTCCGAATACCCTCGCGGTTATATAAGAACCGGGGCATGCGTGGAGACCAGGCGTAGGGGTCATTAGTGTTGTATCAGACAAGTGCCCAACTAGTTATGTTATATTACATGGTTAGTAAGAAACATCTTCCAGGGAGAATAGTTCCGTTAGGGGTTCCTTTCCCTGGGGGGCATGCCCTAAAGTGCATGTCCGGACTGCGAAAAAAGCAGAAAAACATCTGGGGGCAGATAAATAAATAGATAAGAAATCGTCTTTTAGTTCACCGACCGAATATTCCCTTAAGAACGCTAGCTTTCGGCTTCACCCAGTCTGAGGTACACATCCGGCTGACCCGGCAGTAACAATCACAGAGGTGCTCCCTTTACCGCCTAGCCGAACAATCGGGAACGTAGGGGTAAGCACAGGAGCCAGGCAACCCAGCTTGGCCAAAACTTAAGTCATATCGATGCATATAATGGAGAATAAAAGGTACATGCAGAAGTGTGACACATGTGTTGGGCATGAAGCCCGTATAAATAAGCTTCTGTTAAAGAAGCCCCCAGGTATAATGAGCGCGGATAGCGCGTCAAGTATGTGCGAACAATGCGCAAACAAGCTTTCAAAGTCTGTAATAGGAAAGGAGGGAGAAGGAGAGAAACAGAAGACAGCTAATATGTAAAATATAGACGGAGGAAGGAGATGAACTTAGAATCTGGTGCTAGGCATAGAATCTTTGGAGACGGGCTACGTTCCAGGGGTTCGGCTCGAGTCGGTTATCCAATGCATCCCACAGACGGTACGCTCCACCGGTCAGGACTTGGTCGATGATAAAGGGACCTTCCCATTTGGGCTTGCGTTTGTCCTTTTTCTTGTCCGGCAAGCATAGAACTAACTCGCCAACGTTGTAAGTTTTGGTCTGTACTTCTCTGCTTTGATATCTTCGAGCTTGCTGTTGATAGAATGCGGAACGGGCTTTTGCCATGTCACGCTCCTCCTCCAATGCGTCCAAACTGTCCTGCCGATCGAGCTCAGCTTCTCTTTCTTCGTACATGCGCACATGAGGTGAGTCATGAATTATGTCACAGGGCAGAACTGCCTCTGCACCGTATACCATAAAGAATGGTGTAAATCCGGTGGTGCGATTCAGAGTGGTCCGTAGCCCCCAGAGTACGGAGTCGAGCTCCTCTACCCAGTGCGTGTTAGATTCCTTGAGGGACCGCACTAATCTAGGTTTTATGCCGCTCATGATTAGACCATTTGCTCGCTCACTTGACCATTAGTTTGAGGGTGATAGACTGAAGCATAGTCGAGCTTGATGCCCATGTTTTTGCACCAGAGTTTAACCTCGTCGGCCGTAAAGTTCGTGCCGTTATTAGTGATGATGCTATGGGGGACGCCGTAACGGTGTACGACCCCTGATATGAAGTCTATCACCGGTCCGGATTCGGCCGTCTTAACAGGTTTGGCCTCTATCCATTTGGTGAATTTATCCACCATGACCAGTAGGTATTTTTGCCCGTGGGTTCCTCCTTTAAGGGGTCCAACCATGTCAAGCCCCCAGACCGCGAAGGGCCAGGTTATGGGTATAGTTTTGAGGGCGATGGGTGGCATGTGGCTTTGATTAGCAAAGAGCTGGCAACCGACGCATCGTTGGACTAAGTCCTGAGCATCTGCCCGGGCCGTCGGCCAGTAAAATCCTATATGGAAGGCCTTGCCTACAAGGGCCCGGGCTGCAGCGTGGTGCCCGCCGAGTCCGGAATGAATTTCAGCCAGAAGATTCCGCCCTTCCTATTCGGAGATACACCTTTGAAGGACTCCAGTTGTGCTTTTCTTGTAAAGCTCTCCCTGATGGACCTTATAGGCTTTAGATCACCGCACTATGCAGTGGGCCTCGTTTTGGTCCTTGGGAAGTTCCTGCCTGGTTAGGTAGGCTAGAAATGGTTCCGTCCATGGGGCAATGGCTGCCATTATTACATGGGCTGAGGATGTCACTTCGTTGGCCGAACCGCCAATTGTGTCAGAATGTTCGGTGTTGGGCAGTGCGGTTGGGTCCGGATTATTATTTCCAGATTCCCCCTCCCATAGTACAGATGGCTTGAACAGCCTCTCTAGGAAGATGTTGGGAAGGACGGCATCGCGCTTTGTGCCCATGCGTGCCAATACGTCTGCTGCCTGGTTGTTATCCCGGGCTACATGGTGAAATTCGAGCCCCTCAAACCGAGCTGACATTTTTAGGACGGCGTTGCGATAAGCTGCCATTTTCGGATCCTTGGCATCGAAGTCTCCATTTATTTGGGATATCGTGAGGTTCGAGTCCCCGCGCACCTGTAGGCATTGAATGCCCATGGAGACTGCCATCCGGAGGCCATGTAGAAGGGCCTCGTATTCGGCTGCGTTGTTGGAGTCCGTATACATTATTTGGAGTACGTATTGAACCGTATCTCCGGTTGGGGACGTCAGAACGACGCCAGCCCCCAGACCAGCCAACATTTTGGAGCCGTCGAAGTGCATGATCCAGTTGGAATATGCGTCGTACTCTTTAGGGAGTTCGGCTTCAGTCCATTCGGCAACGAAGTCGGCCAAAACTAGCAACTTAATAGCTGCCGTGGCTTATAGGTTATGTCGAACGGGAGGAGCTCAATGGCCCATTTGGCAATCCAGCCCGTCGCGTCGCGGTTGTTTATAATGTCATTAAGAGGTACTTCGGAGGCTGCTGTTATCGAACACTCTTGAAAGTAGTGTCGCAGCTTCCGGGATGCCATGAACACTGCATACGCTATCTTCTGATAATGTAGGTACCATGACTTGCATGGAGTTAGGACCGTGGACACGTAGTAAACTGGTTTTTGAAGGGGGAACTTGTGTCCGTCCGTTTCTCGTCCAACAACGAGCACCGCGCTCACCACTTGATGAGTTGTCGCGATATATAATAGCATTAGTTCGCCTATGTTGGGCGCGGCCAGGACCGGGTTTGTTGCCAATATGGGTTTTATTTCTTCGAGTCCGGCCGTGGCGGCATCCGTCCACTTGAAGTATTCGGTGCGTTGGAGAAGGCGATAAAGGGGTAATGCCTTTTATCCTAAACGGGAGATAAAGCGGCTTAAAGCCGCCACGCATCCCGTCAATTTTTGTATTTGTTTGAGGTCCTTTGGGATATCCAATTGTGACAGAGCTCAGATCTTGGCTGGGTTTGCTTCAATTCCTGTACTGGATACAATGAAGCCCAAGAGCTTTCTGGCTGGTACGCCGAAAACACATTTTTCCGGGTTAAGTTTAATGTCATATGTTCGGAGATTATTGAACGTGAGCCTCAAATCGTCTACTAGAGTTTCGACGTGCTTGGTTTTGACGACCACATCGTCTATGTATGCCTCCACTGTTTTGCCGATCTGGTTTGCCAGACATGTCTGAATCATGCGCTGATATGTTGTGCCGACGTTTTTGAGCCCAAAGGGCATTGTGTTGAAGCAGAATGGGCCGTATGGGGTGATGAATGCCGTTGCGGCCTGGTCGGGCTCTGCCATCTTAATTTGGTGGTAGCCGGAGTATGCGTCGAGGAAACACAATGAATCGTGTCCTACGGTAGCATCGATAATTTGATCGATGCGGGGGAGGGGGAAGGGATCCTTTGGGCAAGCCTTGTTGAGGTCCTTAAAGTCGACGCATAGGCGCCAGGATTTGTCCTTCTTGTGTACTATCACCAGGTTTGCTAGCCAGTCCAGATGTTTTATATCTCTGATGAATCCGGCCTCCAATAATTTGGCTAGCTCCTCTCCCATGGTCTGTCTCTTGGGTTCGGAGAAACGTCAAAGAGCCTGTTTGACTGGCTTGAATCCTTTTAGGATGTTTAGGCTGTGCTTGGCCAGCCGGCGTGGGATTCCTGGCATGTCTGAAGGGTGCCAGGCAAAGATGTCCCAATTTCCGCGTAGGAATTCTTGTAGTGCGGCGTCTACATCAGGGTTTAATTGTGCCCCAATGGAGACCGTTTTTGTAGGGTCCGTTGGATGGACTTGGAATTTGACTATTTCGTCCGCTGGTTTAAAGGAGGTGGACTTGGATCTCTTATCGAGTATCACGTCATCCCTATTCACCGCGGAGCGCAGCGCAGTGAGTTCCTCAGCCGCTAGGGCTTCGGATAGTGCCTCAAGGGCCAATGCGGCTGTCTTGTTTTCGGCGCGGAGTGCTATGTCCGGGTCACTAGCAAGAGTGATGATTCCGTTGGGCCCGGGCATTTTGAGCTTCATGTACCTGTAATGGGGTATAGCTTGAAAAATTGTGAATGCTTCTCACCCAAATAGAGCGTGATATCCGCTGCTAAACGGGGCCACTTGGAACGTGACCTCCTCGGACCTGTAATTATCCGGCGTGCTGAACACCACATCCAGTGTGATTTTTCTTGTATAGCATGCTTCCCGACTGGGGATTATTCCTCTAAAGGTTGTGCTGCTTCGCTCAATGTGGCTCCAGTCTATTTCCATTTTTCTGAGGGTTTCCTCGTAAATGAGGTTCAATCCGCTGGCACCATCCATGAGTACCTTGGTAAGGCGAAAGTCATCCACTATTGGACTGAGGACCAATGCGACTGGTGCTCGGGCTGTTCGGAATTTAGGTTCGTCACTAGCATTAATGGTAATTGCCGTGTCACTCCATGGGTTTATTGTTGCTACTTGGTAGACTTCGGCAAGGCTGCGGAGTGTTCGTTTCCGCATATTATTTGATGCGAAAGTCTCGAAGACTATTAATGCCATACTGGTATCCTTGGGCTGGTGCTCTGGAGTTAGAAGCTCTTCGCCACTTTTGGCCACCTGCCGTAGTATCCAACATGCTCTAAGGCTATGAGTTGGAGTGGCACCCTCTATACTATGAATTTTGGAGGGCCCATTGAGCCATCCTTCCAATACGGTTCCATGCCCTATAGAGGGTTTTTGCTTTTTGGTATTTAACCCAGGTGCCTGGCAATGATGCACCCTTTTATTTTGGACTGGGATTGTATTCAGGGCCGGATTGTCCCAAAAATTGATTTCGGTTTTCCAGGCACTTTCCATCACACAGTACTTTCGTACTATGGACGCCAAGTCAGCGAAGCATGTGATTTCACGACGACTTACGGCGTTGAGGGTGCCCTTGTCCATGCAATTATTGCAAAAGAATGAAATTGCGTCCTCCTCACGGCAATCCTTTATCCTATTTATGACCAGGAGGAATCTGGCCCAGTAATGGTGTACTGTTTCCGCGGTCTCTTGCCGGATTTGGGATAGATCGCTTGTGTTTGGGTGGGTAGGTGGAATTAAATTCGGAACCCCGTCCAATCTAGAACTTAGGGGCCAAGAAGTTTCCGAACTTGGAAGCTTGGGTTCTTGGATGTTGTCCAATGAATCTAGCCCGCTGCCTGACTTTAGGTTCAGAGCTTGAGTGACATCCTCCCCTCCGCGGGAATCCGGCATGGAGGGACCGGGAATCTGGACATAGCTAGTCCTTAAGATAGAAGAAGGGTCGCCGCATTGTTTCTCTACCAAAGCAATGGGTGGGTAACCTGGGGAGAGTTAATCTCACTCAGATCGGGTTTAAGCCCAATCTGATCATAGTCTGTAGTGGCTCCCAGGGCGGCGATGCGATCCAGGAGCTCGTTTAAGGAAGAGAGCTCCATCGGATCTAACTGCTTGGCGAGTTCCGAGTTAACGTGAAGATTGCTTTCGATGACCCGAGAAGTCATCGTCAGTGCGGCGGCTGAACAGGCGGTCATAAGGAAACCGCCTATCCGGAGAGTTTGGCCGATAGCCAAAGCTCCCTTAGTCACAGTGCCGTCTTTAAAGACGGGACGGGGCATCCTTCCTGATGGTGACGGCACAGAGGAACTCTCAATGAAAGCACCAATGTCGGTGTCAAAACCGGCGGATCTCGGGTAGGGGGTCCCGAACTGTGTGTCTAGGCGGATGGTAACAGGAGACAAGGGACACGATGTTTTTACCCAGGTTCGGGCCCTCTCGATGGAGGTAAAACCCTACTCCTGCTTGATTGATATTGATGATATGGGTAGTACAAGAGTAGATCTACCGCGTGATCAGAGAGGTTAAACCCTAGAAGCTAGCCTATGGTATGATTGTTGTTCGTCCTATGGACTAAAACCCTCCGGTTTATATAGGCACCAAAGAGGGTTAGGGTTACACAGAGTCGGTTACAATGGTAGGAGATCTACATATCCGTATGGCCAAGCTTGCCTTCCACGCCAAGGAAAGTCCCATCCGGACACGGGACGAACTCTTCAATCTTGTATCTTCATAGTCCAGGAGTCCGGCCAAAGGCTATAGTCCGGCCATCCGGACACCCGTAATCCAGGACTCCCTCAATTTCCTTATTTAAAGCTGTTGAAGGGCTATTGCATCAGCCCATAAATACCTTAAGTAATTGGGCAGAGCTATTAGCTGCATTCTATGCTCATTATTATCCTGAAGGAAAATTATATAAGATAAGAAGTAAGATCACCAGCTTTGGAAAAATACTAGGTGAAAAGCTGGTAGATGCATACATTAGGTATCAAGGTATACTCTCCGCATGCCGTGAACACCATTATCATGATTGTTTTATTGTAAACTTCTTTTATGTTGGACTTGACTCCTTGATAACCCACAAGTATAGGGGATCACAACAGTTTTCGAGGGTAGAGTATTCAACCCAAATTTATTGATTCGACACAAGGGGAGCCAAAGAATATTCTCAAGTATTAGCAGCTGAGTTGTCAATTCAACCACACCTGAAAGACTTAATATCTGTAGCAAAGTATTTAGTAGCAAAGTAGTATGGAAGTAACGGTAACAGTGGCAAAAGTAACAATAGCAGTTCTTGTAGTAATTGTAACAGTGGCAACGGAAAAGTAACTAAGCAAAGATCAATATGTGAAAAGCTCGTAGGCAATGTATTAGTGATAGATAATTATATCAAATGCGATTCCTCATGCAACAACTATAACATAGGGTGACATAGAACTAGCTCTAGTTCATCAATGTAATGTAGGCATGTATTTCGAATATAGTCATACGTGCTTATGAAAAAGAACTTGCATGACATCTTTTGTCCTACCCTCCCATGGCAGCGGAGTCCTATTGGAAACTAAGGGATATTAAGGCCTCCTTTTAATAGAGTACCAGACCAAATCATTAACACTTATTGAATACATGAACTCCTCAAACTATGGTCATCACCAGGAGTGGTCCCAATTAGTGTCACTTCGGGGTTACCGGATCATAACACATAGTAGGTGACTATTGACTTGCAAGATAGGATCAAGAACTCACATATATTCATGAAAACATAATAGGTTCCAATCTGAATTCATGGCACTCGGGCCCTAGTGACAAGCATTAAACATAGCAAAGTCATAGCAACATCAATCTCAGAACATAATGGATAATAGGGATCAAACCCTAACAAAACTAACTCGATTACATGATAAATCTCATCCAACCCATCACCGTCTAGCAAGCCTACGATGGAATTACTCACGCACGGCGTTGAGCATCATGAAATTGGTGATGGAGGATGGTTGATGATGACGACGGCGACGGATTCCCCTCTCCGGAGCCCCGAACGGACTCCAGATCAGCCCTCTCGAGAGAGATTAGGGCTTGGCGGCGGCTCCATATCGTGAAACGTGATGAATCCTTCACTCTGATTTTTTTTCCTCCCCGAACGTGAATATATGGAGTTGGAGTTGAGGTCGGTGGAGTCTCAGGGGGCCCACGAGGCAGGGGGCGCACCCCAGTGGGGTGGGCGCGCCCTCCACCCTCGTGGACAGGGTGTGGGTCCCCTGATGCTGATTCTTTCGCCATTATTTTTTATAAATTCCAAAAATATTCTCCGTGAAGTTTCAGGTCATTCCGAGAACTTTTATTTCTGCACAAAAATAACACCATGGTAATTCTGCTGAAAACAATGTTAGTCCGGGTTAGTTCCATTCAAATCATGCAAGTTAGAGTCCAAAACAAGGGCAAAAGTGTTTGGAAAAGTAGATATGTTGGAGACGTATCAACTCCCACAAGCTTAATCCTTTGCTTGTCCTCAAGAAATTCAGTTGACAAACTGAAAGTGATAAAGAAAAACTTTTACAAACTCAGTTTGATCTTGTTGTTGCAAATATGTAAAGCCAGCATTCAAGTTTTCAGCAAAGATTATGAACTAACCATATTCACAATAACATTTAGGTCTCATGTTTACTCATATCAATGGCATAATCAACTAGCGAGCAATAATAATAAATCTTGGATGACAACACTTTCTCAAAACAATCATAATATGATATAACAAGATGGTATCTCGCTAGCCCTTTCTGAGACTGCAAAACATAAATGCAAAGCACCTCTGAAGATCAAAGACTGACTAGACATTGTAATTCATGGTAAAAGAGATCCAGTCATAGTCATACTCAATGTAAATTAATAGTAATGCATGCAAATGACAGTGGTCCTCTCGAACTAGTGCTTTTTAATAAGAGGATGATGAGTCAACATAAAAGTAAATAGATAGGCCCTTCAAAGAGGGAAGCAGGGATTTATAGAGGTGCCAGAGCTCGAGTTTTCAAATAGAGATAAATAATATTTTGAGTGGCATACTTTCATTGTCAACATAACTACCAAGAGTTCTTGATATATTCCATGCTACACACATTATAGGCGGTTCCCAAATAGAACTATAAACTTTATACTCCCCCACCACCAACAAGCATCAATCCATGGCTTGCCCGAAACAACGGGTGCCTCCAACTAACAACAATTCTGGGGGAGTTTTGTTTGCAATTATTTTGATTTGAGCATGGGACTGGGCATCCCGGTTACCGACCATTTTCTCGTGAATGGTGAGCAGAGTCCACTCATCGTGAGAATAACCAGCCTAGCATGGAAGATATAGGCAGCCCTAGTTGATACATGAGCTATTCGAGCATACAAAACAAAATTTCATTTGAAAGTTTAGAGTTTGGCACATACAAATTTACTTGGAACGGCAGGTAGATACCGCATATAGGAAGTTATGGTGGACTCATATGGAATAACTTTGGGGTTTATGGAAGTGGATGCACAAGCAGTATTCCCGCTTAGTACAAGTGAAGGCTAGAAAAAGACTGGGAAGCGACCAACTAGAGAGCGACAACAGTCATGAACATGCATTAAAATTAATCAACACTGAGTGCAAGCATGAGTAGGATATAATTCATCAAGAACATAAATATCGTGGAGGCTATATTGATTTTTTTCCAGCTACATGCGTGAACATGTGCCAAGTCAAGCCACTCGAATCGTTCAAAGGAGGATACCACCCTATCATACCACATCACAACTACTTTAATAGCATGTTGGCACGCAAGGTAAACCATTATAAACTCCTAGCAAATTAAGCATGACATGAGCAACAATAATCTCTAATTGTCATTGCAAACATGTTTCATTCATAATAGGCTGAATCACGAACGATGAACTAATCATATTTACAAAAACAAGATATGTCGAGTTCATACCAGCCTCTCTCATCTCAATCAATCCATCTTATATCGCCATTATTGCCTTTCACTCGCATGACCGAACGGTGTGGATAATAATAATAGTGCACATGCATTGGACTAAGCTGGAATCTGCAAGCATTTAATACAAGGGAGAAGACAAGGTAATATGGGATCTTGGTTAAATCAACAATAATGCATATGAGAGCCACTCAACATTTTCATCAAGGTCTTCTCCTCTCGACCCCCAAAGAAAAGAAAAGAAATAAAACTATTTACACGGGAAAGCTCCCAACAAGCAAAAGAAGAACGAGAAATATTTTTGGGGTTTCCTTTAATTACTACTACTACAGGCATGGAAAGTAAACTACCTAATAGCTACAACAATTTTTTTGGTTTTTCTTAAGGTTTTTCAAACATACAAGAAGAAGGCTTAGAAAAGAAAATAAACTAGCATGAATAGTATAATGAAAAAGTATGATCAGTGATAACTAGCATGAGTGTGTGAACATGAATGTAATATCGGTGAGAAATGCATACTCCCCCAAGCTTAGACTTTTGGCCTAAGTTGGTCTATGGCCACGGATCGAAGTTACTCTCTCCGGTGTACGGAGGAGTGTCCTCTGGGTGCCACTGGTTGGCGATCTCCTCCGGATCCCACTGATAAACAAACTGTCGATAAGGGTCAAGTGGTGGCTTAGGCTCAGGCTCTGGAACTTGTGTCAGGCTCCAGTGTGCATAAATGGCCTCTGGCAAGATGAGGTACGTGCCTTAAAGTATATTAAAAAATGAGGTGCAAGCAGGGTAATAACCTCATAGTGAGTGTTACCAAATATCAAATTATACTTAAGCATTTTCTTCTTATTTTTATCAATAAAGTCATGTGCTACCATACTCTTATAATCTAGAAAAATAGGGGGCAACAACTTTTCCTCTTTCTCATAATGCCTAATAGGTATCTCAAAGTGTGCAGCAACGCACAAAGCAAAGATGCCTCCGAAGATGGGCCCTTTGTACGGTTCAAACTTAATCGTTTAGCAATAATAGCGCCTAAGCTGAAAGTTGTATCACAAAACAAAGCATGGCGCAAAATGACTAGATCAGAAGCACTAAGATTTCCACTGTTCCCGCGACCAATTAAGCATCTACTAGCAAATATTGCAAAGTAACGCAGAACAGGAAAATGTATACAAGTAATTCTCGCATCGAAAACTTTTCTCGTTTCTCCTAGAACAATTCTATCAATAAATCCATCCACATCACTATGGAGTGGTTCCTCAATGCTGCCCACAAAGGGTATCTTGCAGACCTGACAAAAATCATGGAGTGACATCTCCTTTACCTCATCATATAAATGAAACTCCAATGGAGGTGGAGATTTCTTAGCGTGGAAATAAATTTTTTTCATGAAAATATTAGTGAGTAGGAGATACTGTTCGCGCTGGTCGTGGAGGAAGCCAGTGAGGCCTGCATTCTCAGCCAAGTAATAAAATTCATCATAAATTCTGGTGGCTCTCAAGAACTCATCACAAGGCCATTCACACGACTGAACCTCCGCAGTGCGAGGAAGATTATATTTGGGCTTTTTATCCTCTTCATTTTGCTTATCCTTCGAGCTTCAGCTCGAAGAACCTTTCAACAACCTCTTCAACATTTTCTCCCTCTGAAAATTTCTGAAATTTTTAGTGACTCAAAATAAAAGTGAACCAAACTCAACAGGATTGATAGCAACCACTCCCACAAGTGCCTAGAGGCTATATCATGCATTAGAACTACTTGGGACCATATAAATTTGACATGCAAGCTCAAGAATAGGGTCACCTAAGCACAAAAAATTGCAATAAATAATGCACTAGAACAAAAAGTAGTTGGACCATTGGAGGAGTCACATATCAAAGAAAAATCCCCCAAAACAGTTTTGTGAATGAAGCTTTGAGCAAGGAGATCAAAAATGGCAGCAAGATGAGCTAGAACACGGGTTTGAGCTATGGGAGGATTTTTTTCTGGAGGAAGACGAAGTGAGTGGGTGCTGGAATAAGTGGAGGGGGTCCACATGGGGCCCATGAGGCAGGGGTGCGCGCCCCAGGGGGGTGGGCACACCCTGCACCCTTGTGGCCAGATGGTGGCCCCCCCTGGTGTGTTCTCAATGACAGATATTCTTAAATATTCTACAAAAAATTATATTTCATTTTCGGGATGTTTGGAGAACTTTTATTTTCGGGGTATTTTTTATTGCAAGGATAATTCAGAAAATAGACAAAAAATACTAATTTTGCTTTATTTAATCTAAATAGCAGAAAGTAAAAGGAGGGTACAGAGAGTTGTGCTTTCTAACTTCATCCATCTCATGATCATCAAAAGGAATCCACTAACAAGGTTGATCAAGTCTTGTTAACAAACTCTTTCCGAATTGCATGAAACCGGAGAATTTTCGAATAACACTAGGTTACCTCAACGGGGATATGCACATCCCCAACAAGAAGAATATCATATTTCTTCTTGGCAGTAGGAAGAGGGAATTCAAAATCTCCAATAGTAATCGTTGAAATTTTTCCAATAGAATTGATACCGTGGATTTGAGGTTGTTTCCTCGGAAAGTGTATCGTATAGTCATTACCATTAACATGAAAAGTGACATTGCCTTTGTTGGAGTCAATAACAGCCCCTGCAGTATTGAAAAAGGGTCTAGCCAGGATAATCGACATACTATCATCCTTGGGAATATCAAGAATAACAAAGTCCGTTAAAATAGTAACGTTTGTAACCACAACAAGCACATCCTCACAAATGCCGACAGGTATAGCAGTTGATTTATCGGCCATTTGCAAAGATATTTCAGTAGGTGTCAACTTATTCAAATCAAGTCTACGATATAAAGATAGAGGCATAAAACTAACACCGGCTCGAAGATCACATAAAGCAGTTTTAACATAGTTTCTTTTAATGGATCATGGCATAGTTGGTACTCCTGGATCTCCTAGTTTCTTGGGTATTCCACCTTTAAAAGTATAATTGGCAAGCATGGTGGAAATTTCATCTTCCAGTATCTTTCTTTCATTTGTAACAATATCTTTCATATACTTAGCATAAGGATTCATTTTAAGCATATCAGTCAAACGCATACGCAAAAAGATAGGTCTAATCATTTCAGGAAAGCGCTCAAAATCCTCATCATCCCTTTTCTTGGATGGTTTGGGAGGAAAAGGCATGGGTTTCTGAGCCCATGGTTCTCTTTCTTTACCGTGCTTCCTAGCAATGAAGTCTCTCTTATCATAATGTTGATTCTTTAATTGTGCGTTATCAAGATCAACAGCAGGTTCAATCTTACATCATTGTTATCGCTAGGTTGAGCATGAACATCATCATTAACATTATCACTAGGTTCATGTTCATCACCAGATTGTGTTTCAGCATCAGAAATAGAAATATCATTGGGATTCTCAGGTGTGTCAACAACAGGTTCACTAGAAGCATGCAAAGTCCTATCATTTTTCTTTTTCTTCTTCTTAGAAGGACTAGGTGGATCAACACTAGTTCTTTGAGAATCTTGCTCAACTCTCTTAGGGTGGCCCTCAGGATTCAAAGGTACCCGAGTCATTTTACCCCCTCTAGTCATAACTCTAACAACATTATCATTTTTCTTATTATTTAATTCATTGAGCAAATCATTTTGAACTTTAAGCACTTGTTCTACCTGATAGGTAACCATAGAAGCATGTTTACTAATAAGTTTAAGTTCACCTTTAACTCTAGACATATAATCACTCAAGTGTTCAATCATATAAGCATTACGTTTCAGTTCTCTACCAACATAAGCATTGAAGTTTTCTTGTTTAACAATAAAATTATCAAACTCATCTAAGCATTGGCTGGCAGACTTATTACGAGGAATATCACCTTCATCAAATCTATAGAGAGAATTTACCTTTACTACCTGTGTAGGGTTATCAAGACCATGTATCTCTTCAATAGGTGGTAAATTCTTAACATCTTCAGCTTTAATACCCTTTTCTTTCATAGATTTCTTTGCCTCTTGCATATCTTCAGGATTGAGAAATAAAATACCCCTTTTCTTTGTAGTTGGCTTAGGAGTTGGTTCAGGAAGTGTCCAATCATTATCATTACTCAATATATTATTCAATAGCAATTCAGCTTGCTCAACAGTTCTTTCCCTGAAAACACAACCAGCACAACTATCCAGGTGGTCTTTGGAAGCATCGGTTAGTCCATTATAAAAGATATCAAGTATTTCATTTTTCTTGAGAGGATGATCAGGCAAAGCATTAAGTAATAGGAGAAGCCTCCCCCAAGCTTGTGGGAGACTCTCTTCTTCAATTTGCACAAAATTATATATTTCCCGTAAAGCAGCTTGTTTCTTATGAGCGGGGAAATATTTAGCAGAAAAGTAATAAATCATATCCTGGGGACTACGCACACAACCAGTAGTAAGAGAATTAAACCATGTTTTAGCATCACCCTTTAATGTGAATGGAAATAACTTAAGGATGTAGTAGTAACAAATTTTTTCCTCATGAGTGAATAGGGTGGCTATATCATTCAATTTAGTAAGATGTGCCACAACAGTTTCAGATTCATAGCCATAAAAAGGACCAGATTCAACCAAAGTGATTAACTCAGGATCGACAGAGAAATCATAATCCTTATCAGAAATACAAATAGGTGAAGTAGAAAAAGAAGGCTCATATTTCATTCTAGCATTCAAAGACTTTCCTTTTGGCTTAGCTAATAGTTTCTTAAGATCATATTATCTTTGCAGGCAAAAAAGTCTCTAGCAGTTTCTTCATCCATAACATAACCCCAGGTACATCAGGCAATTAATATCTAGGGGGGAATCTTCATCATCACTTTCATCAATATTATCAGTTTCAATAATTTCATTCTCTCTAACCCTAGCAAGTTGTTCATCAAGAAGTTCACCTAATGGCACAGTATTATCAAGCATAGAAGTAGTTTCATCATAAGTGTCATGCAAAGCAGAAGTTTCATCATCGATAACATGCGACATATTAGAATCAATAGCAGGAGTAGGTGTTGCAAGTTTACTCATAACAGAAGGTGAATCAAGTGCAGAGCTAGATGGCAGATTTTTACCTCCCCTCATAGTTGAGGGTCTTTCAAGTTCCTCATAGTGATCAACATATATAAATCCCAAGTGACTCAAAAAATAGAGCTATGCTCCTCGGCAAGGGTGCCATAAAATAGTCTTGATAACCCACAAGTATAGGGGATCGCAACAGTTTTCGAGGGTAGAGTATTCAACCCGAATTTATTGATTTGACATAAGGGGAGACAAAGAATATTCTCAAGTATTAGTAGCTGAGTTGTCAATTCAACCACACCTGAAAGACTTAATATCTGCAGCAAAATATTTAGTAGCGAAGTAGTATGGAAGTAACGGTAACGGTGGCAAAAGTAACAATAGCAGTTTTGTAGTAATTGTAACAGTGGCAACGGAAAAGTAACTAAGAAAAGATCAATATGTGAAAAGCTCGTAGGCAATGGATCGGTGATGGATAATTATGTCGAATGTGATTCCTCATGCAACAGCTATAACATAGGGTGACACAGAACTAGCTCTACTTCATCAATGTAATGTAGGCATGTATTCCGAATATAGTCATACGTGCTTATGGAAAATAACTTGCATGACATCTTTTGTCCTACCCTCCCGTGGCAGCGGGGTCCTATCGGAAACTAAGGGATATTAAGGCCTCCTTTTAATAGAGTACCGGACCAAAGAATTAACACTTAGTGAATACATGAACTCCTCAAACTACGGTCATCACCGGGAGTGGTCCCGATTATTGTCACTTCGGGGTTGCCGGATCATAACACATAGTAGGTGACTATTGACTTGCAAGATAGGATCAAGAACTCACATATATTCATGAAAACATAATAGGTTCCGATCTGAATTCATGGCACTTGGGCCATAGTGACAAGCATTAAGCATAGCAAAGTCATAGCAACATCAATCTCAGAACATAATGGATACTAGGGATCAAACCCTAACAAAACTAACTCGATTACATGATAAATCTCATCCAACCCATCACTGTCCAGCAAGCCTACGATGGAATTACTCACGCACGGCGGTGAGCATCATGAAATTGGTGATGGTGGATGGTTGATGAGGACGACGGCGATGGATTCACCTCTTCGGAGACCCGAACGGACTCCAAATCAGCCCTCCCAAGAGAGATTAGGGCTTGGTGGCGGCTCCATATTGTAAAACGCGATGAATCCTTCTCTCTGGGTTTTTTCAACCCGAACATGAATATATGGAGTTGGAGTTGAGGTCGGTGGAGTCTCAGGGGGCCCACGAGGCAGGGGGGTGTGCCCCAGGGGATGGGCGCTCCCTCCACCCTCGTGGACAGGGTGTGGGCCCCCTGATGCTGATTCTTTCGCCAATATTTTTATAAAATCCAAAAATATTCTTCGTGAAGTTTCAGGTCATTCCGAGAACTTTTATTTCTACACAAAAATAAGCCCATGGCAATTCTGCTGAAAACAACGTCAGTCCGGGTTAGTTCCATTCAAATCATGCAAGTTAGAGTCCAAAACAAGGGCAAAAGTGACGTTGGAGATGTATCACTCCCAGAGTAACCATGCATTAGATATTGCTTCTAAAGGTTCCTTTATGAGGACCAAGATGTCACAAGCCTGGATTTTACTTGATAGAATTTGGCATAATACTGAGAGTTGGTACCTACATTAGAAGGAAAAGATGAAGATTGATCCTGTTTATGATAGTATTAAGTCTTCCTTAGAACAAAGGAGGTGAAAAATCTTAGTCATGAGCTAAATATTGGGACTGACCCCTCTTTACATATTTTGAAAGATTTTTTTTGAGTTTTTGCATTTACCAGATAAAATATTTGTAAAGCATACTAGGGAATCTAAAGCTATTTGCATGGTAGAAACAATCGTGAAGAAAACTACGCCATCCTAGAACCGACGAGAAGCTTATTTTAAACACAAGAGTAAAGAGAAAGGAGAATCACTTTCAGCCAAGTGTAAGAAGAGTATTAAGGTGGAACAATGTGGGACTCCACCTATGTCGATATTATGAAAGAACTCGCTACACCCATAGCAGTGGTAAATAAAGAAGCTTATTTAGACTGAGACACCACCTCCTATCTCAAAGGGTGTATGATAACCGACAAGTATAGGGCATCGCAACAATTTTCGAGGGTAGAGTATTCAACCCAAATTTTATAGATTTGACACAAGCAGAGCGAAAGAATATTTGAAGGTATTAGCAGCTGAGTTGTCAATTCAACCACACCTGGAGATTAATTATCTGCAGCAAAGTGATCAGTAGCAAAGTAGTTTGATAGTTTCGATAGTAGTGACAGTAGCAACGGTAACAGTAACAGTGATAGCAGTAATTTTGTAACAAGTGTAACAATGATGATAGCAGTAGTAACTTAGCAAGAACAATATAGTATAAATTCGTAGGCATTGGGCCGGTGACTTGTTGGATGATATTCATCATGTGACAGTTATAACCTAGGGCGATACGACACGAGCTCCAGTTCGTCGATATAATGTAGGCATGTATTCCGTAAATAGTCATACGCGCTTTATTAAAAGAACTTGCATGCCAAATTTTGTCCTACCCTCCCGTGGCAGCGGGGTCCGTATTGGAAACTAAGGGATATTAAGGCTCCCTTTAATAGAGAACCAGAACAAAGCATGAACACATAGTGAATACATGAACTCCTAAAACTACGGTCATCACCGAGAGTGGGCCCGATTGTTGTCACTCCGGGGTTGTCGGATCATAACCGTAGTAGTTGACTATAACTTGCAAGATCGGATCTAAAACATGGATATAATGATGAATTCATAAATGGTTCAGATCTGAGTTCATGGCACCCAGGCCCAAAGTGACAAGCATTAAGCATAGCAAAGTCATATCAACATCAATCTAAGAAAATAGTGGATACTAGGGATCGGGCCCTAACAAAACTAACTCAATTACATGATGAATCTCATCAAACTCCTCACCGACCAACAAGCCTACGAAGGAATTACTCACTCCCGATGGGGAGCATCATGGAATTGGCGACGGAGATGGGTTGGTGATGACGAAGAATGAAGATCCCCTCTCCGGAGCCCCAAACGGACTCCAGATCTGCCCTCCCGAGGAAGAACAGGGCTTGGCGGCGGCTTCGTCTCATGGATTGCGATAATTCTTTTCTTCCTGATTTTTTTCTGGAAATATGTGAATTTATAGTATCAAGGGGGTCGTCAGCGGGGCCACCAGGTGTGTACAACCCACCTGGGCGCACCAAGAGGGGTGGGGGGTGCGCCTTGGTGGGTTGTGCCCACCCAGGTGCCCCTCTCCGGCAGGTCTTGGCTCCAGAAATTCTTATTATTGATATAAAAAATCCTCGCAAAGTTTCGTTCCATTCTGAGAACTTTTATTTCTGCACAAAAACAACACCATGGTAGTTCTGCTGAAAACAACGTCAGTCCAGGGTTAGTTTCATTTAGGTCATGCAAATGAGAGTCCAAAACAAGAGGAAAAGCGTGTGAAAAAGTAGATACGTTGGAGACGTATCAACTCCCCCAAGCTTAAACCTTTGCTTGTCCTCAAGCAATTCAATTGATAAACTGAAAGTGAGAAAGAAAAACTTTTATGAACTCTTTTGCTCTTGTTTGCATAAATAAGCTTAAACAACACCCAGGTTTTCAGCCAACATTATAACTAACCATGTCAACAATAACATTTAAAGATTATAATGATTCTTATCAATGACATAATCAGCTAGCGAGCAATAATAAGATATCTCAAATAGCAGCATGTTGTCAAAACAACCATGATATAATATGACAACAATGGAATCTCGCTAGCCCTTTATGAGACCGCAAAACAAAATGCAGAGCACCTCCAAAGTTCAAGCAACGACTAAACATTGTAATTCATGGTAGAAAAGATCCAGTCATGATGCACCCAACGTTAGCTACACACAATGCATAAATCATGACAACTGTGCTCTACTCAGTTTCTGGCGCTTGTTTTTAGAAGGTGGTGACACAACATAAAAGTAAATAGAAAGTCCCTTCGCAGTGGGAAGCAGTGATTTGCAGAGGTGCCAGAGCTCGGTTTTTAAAATTGAGATAAATGATATGTTGAGACATGCCCCCTTCTCATTCACTTCACGACCATCAGTTATCAACATCTTCCATGCTAAGCATGCTAGTGGCGGTTCCCAAGCGATAAAAGTAAATGTTTACTCCCCCTCCACCATCAATCACACTCCACAGCTTGTCCGAAACAACGGGTGCCGTCCATACCAACATCAGTCCTGGGGAGTTTTGTTTAATTATTTGCATTTTTGAGTTCGGGGCTGGGAATCCCTATTACCGCCCATTTTCTCGTGCGAGGTGAGTGAATAAACACTCGAACTGAGAATAACCTTCTTAGCACGGAAGATATTGACCACCTCCTGTTGTTCCATGAACGATCCAGGCACACAAAACGGAAATTTTTTAGAAGTTTTTAGAGGTGGCACATGCAAATTTACTTAGGACGGCAGAGTAATACCGTATATAGGTGGGTATGGTGGACTCATCTGGAATAACTTTGGGTTCAAGGTTTTTGATGTACAAGAATAATTCCCACTTAGTATAGGTGAAGGCTAGCAATTAAGATTGGGAAGCGGCCAGCTAGAGAGCAACAATGATCATAACTAGGCATTATGCATAAGTAACATTGGACACTAGCATGAGTAGGATATGAACACCATGAACATAAATATTATAGAGGCTATGTTGGTTTTGATTCAACTACATGCATGAACATGTACCAAGTCAAGCCACTCGAACATTGAGAGGAGGATACCATATCATCATACTACATCACAATCATTTTAACACTATGTTGATATTCAAGATAAATCATTATCCACTCCCAGCTACTTATGCATGGCATGAGAAACTATAATATCTAATTGTCATTGCAAACATGTTTAATCATAATGGGCTGAATCATGGGCACTAGGTTAAACATATTTACACAACAAGAACAAGTCGAGTTCATACCAGTTTCTCTTTGCCACGGCCAGCTCATCGAATATCGTCATTATTGCCTTTCACTTGCACGACCGAATGATATGAAAATAATAATAGTGCAAGAGTGCCATCTACTAAGTTGGAATCTTCAAACATTTTATTCAACAGGAGAAGACAAGGTAAAATGGGCTCTTATTAGTTCAACAATTATTCATATGAGAGCCACTCAACATTTTCATCGTGGTCTTCTCCTCGGTACAACTCGAATAAAAAGAAAAGAAATTCAGAGAAACACAATGAAATATTTTTGGAGTGTTTGGTTTTCTTCAGCAAGCAAATAAAAGGGAAAAGCAAAAACGAGAAAAACTATTTACACGGGAAAGCTCCCAACAAGCAAAAGAAGAACAAGGAAATCTTTTTGTTTTTTTTCTTTTAGTTCTACTACTAAGCATGCATAGAAAGTAAATTACTACAACTAATATTTTTGGTTTTTCTAAAGTTTTTCAAACACACAAGAAGAAAGCAAGAAAAATAAATCTAAGCATGGATGATACAATGAAAAAGTGTGAGCACCGACAAACAGAATGATATGTGAACATGAATATAATGTCGGTGAGAACACGTACTCCCCCAAGCTTAGGCTTTTGGCCTAAGTTGGTAGTCAATCAGTAGCCTGGAGGGTAGTAGTCAGCGTGGTAGCTCATAGAGGCTCTCGGTGGAGATGCCTCAGCATGCCGTGCCGCCAACACTGCTGCGTTGTTAGCTCGGGCCTCACTCTCAAGAACAAAATATCTTACCTTGTTGTTATAATCAAAGAGAACAGGCACAGGCAAATATGTGTCCACAACATGTGATTGGTTAAACATCAGATTATAAGTGAAGTCCTCAACCCTTCCCTTGAGAATCTTATGATCCTTTAAGGTGTCAAAATCTAAATACTGCGTGGGTAGGATAGGATCAAAGGGCAAAGGTGAACCATTCAGCCCTTGTGCTAGGCGTGTGGCATAAATTCCACCATAGAACCAACCACTTTTGGCATTATGCTGAAGTCTACGTGCAACAATCGCCGCAAGGTTATAATTCCTTTCACCCGTGAGAGCGGTATGAACGAGGCTCAAGTCTGGCACACAAAGAATGCTACAGTCTTGCTTGCTTACTATGCACTTCCCATTAAATAATGCAAAGTACTGAATTGCAGGAAAGTGAATGCTCTTTATTCTTCCTTGCCTCACCCACCTATTTTCACCGTAACAAAGGCTAGTCAAGAAAGACTCATACTCAGCCTTTGATGGCTCATCGAGCGAATCCCAAAATGGAAGTTTGCAATGGTAAGCAAACTTCTCTAGTGGAATAGTAAATGGGTTATCATAAAGCATAAACGACACCCTAGACTCGCGTGGAAAATATTTAAACGCTTTGACAAATGATTTAGTGAGAAGATGGTGCTATTCACACTTATCTGAAAGGTAGGGACCGAGACCGGCATTGTGAACATATTGCTCGAATTCCTCCTTGATGCCCACACGCACCATATATTCATCGCAAGGCCATAAGCATGTTTTGGTGGCGGCATCTCGCGTGGAACTTTCACTTGGTTCAACATAAGACCGACGAGCAGAACTATCACTAGAGGATGCCCCCGAGGATTGTCTCCTCAAAGAACTCCTTCCAAATAGGTTCATCATGTCCGTGTATAATTTTCTGAAATAAAATTTTTGGGGTGACAAAAATTTGTCAACGAAACTTTACAAAATTGATAGCAACTACTCATAGGGATGCATAGAGGCCATAGCAAGCATTCAAACTACTTAGAACACTAAGAATTCAACATGCAAGCACAACTGTAGGAGCACCAAGAGTATCTATTTGTTCAAAGTATAAACCACTAAAACCAAAACTAATTGGACAAGTGGTGCATTCACATACCAAGCAACAAATCCCTGAAACAGTTTCGGAAACGGAGATTTGAGCAAAGAGATCGAAATCCACGGGTTTGAGCTCAAAAACACGAGAAAGAGAGTATGACGGATTTTTTTCTGGAGGTAGGTGATGATGTGGGCTAAAGAGATAAGTGAGGGGGCCCACGTGGGGACCACAACCCCCCAGGGCGTGCCAGGGGGTGCTGGCGCGCCCTGGTGGGTTGTGCCCACCTGGTGTACCCCCCTTTGGTATTATTTGCACCAAAAATTCTTAAATATTCAGAAAAAATCATATAAAATTTCCAGGGCATTCTGAGAACTTTTATTTTTGGGTCACTTTTTATTGCATAGGAAATTCAGAAAACAGACAAAACATGGCATTTTATTTTATTTAACTAATAAAAACAGAGAATAAAAAGTAGGGATAGAGAGTAGTGCTTACTAAATTCATCATACTGTTCAAAAATGATTCATTAACAAGGTTGATCAGGTCTGATTAACAACCACTTTCGATTAGCATGAAACCGAAGAACTTTCGTAAATCACTAAGTTACCTCAATGGGGATATGCATCTCCCAAACAATAAGCATTTCATATTTGTTTTTGACAGTAGGTAGAGATATTTGAAAACTTCCAATAGTGATTGTCGGAGATTTTTCAATAACATTAATACCATTCACTTGGAATTGTTTCTTCGGAAAGTGCACCGTATGCTCATTACCATTAATATGAAAAGTGACCTTGCTTTTATTGCAATCAATAATAGCTCCTACAGTATTCAAGAAGGGTATACCAAGGATAATCGACATGTTGTCGTCCTCGGGCATCTCAAGTATAACAAAGTCAGTCAAAATAGTAACATTAGCACCAACAACGGGCACATCCTCACAGATACCGATAGGTATGGCAGTTGACTTGTCAGCCATTTACAAAGATATTTCAGTAGGTGTGAGTTTATTCAAATCAAGTCTTTTATATAAATAGAAAGGCATAACACTAACACCAGCTCCTAAATCACACAAAGCAGTTTTCACATAATTGTTTTTTGTAGAGCGAGGTATAGTTGGTATTCCCGGATCTCCAAGTTTTTTAGGTACTCCATCTTTAAAAGTATAATTAGCAAGCATAGTGGAGATTTCAGATTCCGATATTTTTCTCTTATTTGTGATGATGTCTTTCATATACTTTGCATAAGGAAGCATTTTCAAGATATCAGTCAAGCGAGTACGCAAAAGGACCGGCCTCAGCATTTCAGCTAAGCGTTCAAATTCTTCATCATAATTATTTTTAGTTGTCTTGGGTGGAAAAGGCATAGGTTTTTGAACCCACGGTTCTCTTTCTTTACCATGTTTTCTAGCAACAAAGTCTCTTTTATCATATCTTTTATTTTTAGGTTGTGGGTTATCAAGATCAACATGTGGTTCTATCTCAACATCATTATCTCGTTCTTTTTGATTATTCGGTTGGGCATCTTCATGAACATCAGCATTATCTTTTTCATTATCAATAGGTGAGTGTTCATTACTAGATTGAGTTTCAGCATCTGAGATAGAAGTTTCATTTTCATTATCAGGAGGTTTTTCTATTTCAGGTTCACTACAAGTATGCAAAGTCCTATCATTTTTCTTTTTCTTTTTCTTTTTAGAAGGACTAGGTGCACTAGTGTTATTTCTTTGTGAATCTTGTTCAATTCTTTTTGGGTGTCCCTCAGGATAAAGTGGTTCCTGAGTCAATTTACCTCCTCTAGTTGCAACTCTAACGGCAAAGTCATGCATATTATGATTTATTTCATCAAGTAATTCTCTTTGTTATTTAGCAACTTGTTCTAACTGGGTTTGCACCATAGAAGCATGTTTTCCAACACCTCTAACATCATTTGATGTTCTAAATAACAAGTCACTCAAGCGAGCAATCATATTAGAATTATATTTCAATTGTTTCATAACATTTGCATTGAAGTGATCTTGTTTTCTAATATAGTTTTCAAACTCATAAAGGCATTGACTAGGATGCATATTGTGAGGATTATCATTTTCATTGAACTTCATAAGATAATTTTTCTTTACCACCCTAGGCAGTGGTGGTGTATTAAGTCCATGTATTTCTTCAATATGAGGTAAAATTTCAACATCCTCAACTTTAATACCTTTTTCCTTCACAGATTTCTTTGCCTCTTGCATATCTTCAGGACTGAGATATAATATACCCCTCTTCTTCGGAGTGGGTTTAGGCGGTGGTTCAGGAGGAGTCCAATCATCATAATTTTTCAATATGTTATTCAATAATTCTTCGGCTTGAGCAATAGTTCGTTCCCTGAAAACACAATCTGCACAACTATCTAGGAAGTCCCTAGAAGCATCGGTTAGTCCATTATAGAAGATATCAAGTATTTCATTTTTCTTAAGAGGATGATCAGGCAAAGCATTAAGTAATTGGCAAAGCCTCCCCCAAGCTTGTGGGAGACTCTCTTCTTCAGCTTGCACAAAGTTAAATATTTCCTGTAAGGCAGCTTGTTTCATATGAGTAGGAAAATATTTTTCAGAGAAGTAATAAATCATATCCTGGGGACTACGCACACAACCAGGAGTAAGAGTATTGTACCAAGCTTTAGCATCACCCTTTAATGAAAAAGGAAATAATTTGAGAATAAAGTAATAGCGGTTTTCTCATCATGAGTAAAAAAGGGTGGCTATATCATTCAACTTAGTAAGATGTGCCACAACAGTTTCAGTTTCATAACCATGGAAAGGATCAGATTCAACCAAAGTAATTAACTCTGGGTCGATAGAGAATTCATAATACTTATCAGCAATACAGATAGGTGAAGTAGCAAATTTAGGATCACATTTCATTCTAGCATTCAGAGATTTTTCTTTATACTTGAATAGTAATTTCTCTAGATCATCTCTATCATTGCAAGCAAGAATATCTCTAGTTGCTTCTTCACTCATAACATAAGCTTCCGGTACCTTAGGCATTTCATATCTAGGAAGGCTAGTTCTAGCAAGTGTTTCAGGAGTTTCAGTTTCAAGCTCATCATCAGATTCAACAACATCATGTTGTATTACTCTAGCAATTTGTTCATCAAGAAAATCACCAAGTGGCACATCATCATTATCAAGCAAGGTACTAGCATCATCATAAGCATCATTCATAGTAGAAGTATCATCATCAATAACTTGCGACATATCAGGATTCATAGCAGGTGGTGGTGTTGCAAGTTTACTCATAACAGAAGGTGAATCTAAAGCCGAACTGGATGGCTTTTTTTACCTCCCCTTGTCCTTGAGGGAAATATCTTAGGCTTAGGATCCTTCAGATTCTTCATATGATAATATGATAATAATCCCGAGTGACCCAACAAATATAGCTATGCTCCCCAACAACGGCACCGGAAAAAGGTCTTGATAACCCACAAGTATAGGGGATCGCAATAGTTTTCGAGGGTAGAGTATTCAACCCAAATTTATAGATTTGACACAAGGGGAGCCAAAGAATATTTGAAGGTATTAGCAGCTGAGTTGTCAATTCAACCACACCTGGAGATTAATTATCTGCAGCAAAGTGATCAGTAGCAAAGTAGTTTGATAGTTTTGATAGTAGTGACAGCAGCAACGGTAACAGTAACAGTGATAGCAGTAATTTTGTAGCAAGTGTAACAATGATGATAACAGTAGTAACTTAGCAAGAACAATACAAGATAAATTCTTAGGCATTGGACCGGTGACTTGTTGGATGATATTCATCATGTGACAATTATAACCTAGGGCGATACGGCACTAGCTCCAGTTTGTCGATATAATGTAGGCATGTATTGCATAAATAGTCATACGTGCTTTATTAAAAGAACTTGCATGACATCTTTTGTCCTACCCTCCCGTGGCAGCGGGGTCCATATTGGAAACTAAGGGATATTAAGGCCTCCTTTTAATAGAGAACCGGAACAAAGCATTAACACATAGTGAATACATGAACTCCTCAAACTACGGTCATCACCGAGAGTGGGCCCAGTTGTTGTCACTCCGGGGTTGTCGGATAATAACCGTAGTAGGTGACTATAACTTGCAAGATCAGATCTAAAACATGGATATAATGATGAATTCATAAATGGTTCAGATCCGAGTTCATGGTACCTGGGCCTAAAGTGACAAGCATTAAGCATAGCAACATCATTCTAAGAACATAATGGATACTAGGGATCGAGCCCTAACAAAACTAACTCGATTACATGATGAATCTCATCCAAATCCTCACCGACCAACGAGCCTACGAAGGAATTACTCACTCCCGATGGGGAGCCTCATGGAATTGGCAATGGAGATGGGTTGGTGATGACGAAGAACAAAGATCCCCCTCTCCGGAGCCCCAAACGGACTCCAGATCTGCCCTCCCGAGGAAGAACAGGGCTTGGCGGTGGCTCTGTCTTGTGGATTGCGTAATTCTTTTCTTCCTGATTTTTTCTGGAAATATGTGAATTTATAGTATCAGGGGGTCGTCAGCGGGGCCACCAGGTGGGTACAGCCCACCTGGGCGCGCCAGGAGAGGGGGGCGCGCCCTGGTGGGTTGTGCCCACCCAGGTGCCCCTCTCCGGCAGGTCTTGGCTCCAAAAATTCTTATTATTGATAAAAAAATCCTAGCAAAGTTTCGTTTTATTCCGAGAAGTTTAATTTCTGCACAAAACAACACCATGGTAGTTCTGTTGAAAACAACGTTAGTTCGGGGTTAGTTTCATTCAAATCATGCAAATTAGAGTCTAGAACAAGAGGAAAAGCATGAGAAAAAGTAGATGCGTTGGAGATGTATCAGTGTACCGAAGGTAAGGATGCAGGAAAACAAATTTTATCATGCTCCTTCGGAAGCAAGTCTTACTTTGGATTGTGTGACCCTGGGTCCCCAGTCAATATTATTCCTTACACTCTTTATGCAAAAAATTATGAGGAGCTTTCTCGACATACCCTTGAGCCAACTGATGTTGTTATTAAGCTTGTAGATAAGACAGATAGAATACCTTGGGGCGTCCTTAAAGATGTTAACATTATAATAGGATCACTCATTTATCTCATTGATATTTATGTATCGATGATTTCAGAGGATCAAGATTATCCTATTATTGTTGGAACTTCTTTTATGAATGTTGCAGGAGCTTATATCAAAATGAAAATTATCTGTATGAATGGGGGGATGAGATGATTAAATTTCCATTCTGTTCTATCTTAAGAAAACCATATCAAGAAGAAGCTCAAGATGAGGGAGAGCAAAAATTAAATCAACTAGCTCAGATTCATCTCCAAACTCCGAAAGATGAAGTTTAAAGGGTCCTGGTAAGACTGATGAGTGATATTTTTACACTCATCTACCTTAGTTTAAACCGACATGTTTCAATTTAAAAAGAGATATTCGCTCCGATGTTGCTACTAATGACTAATGAATGCAAAGGATTCCACATATCCTAGCTTTGGTGTGTTTCCATCGGAAATGGGCTGGAAAGGGAAGAAATCATGTGGGAATATGCAAGGGAATGGAAATGAAGAAAGAAGGAATTATCAGGAGGCGCACCTGCAAAGAGAGGGCAAAATATGGCGTTCCATACGGGCGTGAGCGCCCGTATGGCATGGAAACAAAGGCAGATCGTCCACATGAACAACTTTTATAAAGGGGACATCATCGAAATGTCAACATGGGAGCGTCGACAGAAGCTAGAACATCATAATCTTCATCATCATCCACAAACCCTAGCCGCCGCCATTTCCATCTCCATAGCGACCATGACCACCATAGTGCTTCCTCATCTAGTTCATACTTGTAATCGTGCATCGCACAAGGCATCTAATGTAAGACATGTTTGCAATTAATCCATTTTCAAGATGTGTTCTTTAATGTTTACTTCTCGCGATCTCATCTCCATGTGTGAGTAGTTCGGTAAGGTATGGGTTAAGGCATGGGTCTTGCCACCCTCTGTATTTGTTGTGGGGCTCAATGGAAGTGCTTTGAATTAACATCATGTATGTGTGAAATAAAATTGTTCCGTAGATGTCTCTTGTCTTGTCCACGATCTTCATCCTTGTAGGTACCCAAGATCATGGAGATCAAGCACCCATGAGGCTAGGAGCAAGGAGACCGTGATGTGTTATACCGAACACCGGTAACAGTAAGCTTCAGTAGGGTAACACAGATCCTATCCTTGGTGATTCATGAGGTGTAGTCGTTAAATGCCCAAAGCTCTTGTATGATTTAATTATATTAATTATCAAGCCAACCCCGCGCGACAGATAGGGCCTGCGGTAGGACAACTGATTCTTGATGTAGGACGCGTGCCAGTGAAGATGTTATTTGGACACATCCCCCACTTTGATCCGTAACAAGCACATCCCAATGGGTGACTTCAAGCGCACAAATTAAGAACATACCTGGTCCCAACACAAATACATGGTTGTATGCATTAAGACCTCATACCCGTACCTCATTTTATTATAAGTGTTTGAATCACTATTTTCTTGCCTGATCGAATCAAAAGATGGAATTGACACTTTACATAAGCTTGCTAGAGACCATCGCTTCCAGGGAATCTTCCTCTGATGGGTTCGACAACCCAGGGTCACCTCTGTAGAAATAGGTGCAGGATACACTTTTCTATTCCAATATCGAATCAATAAAAGGAGGTATCAAGCCCTTTTTTGGCGTCGTTGCCGGGGAGGAGTTTTGTATCCCTAGTATTTGTGTTTAGAGTTTTTGTTAAAGTTAAGTTTCAGTTTTTGTTTTTAAGTTTCTATTTTTAGTTTAAGTTTTATTTTTGTTGCTAGTCTTGTCAGTTGAGAAAAACCAAAAACATTACTATGGCTCATAATCTTGGGAGTTTTGCTACTCCCAACAACAACTTCATGCCTGAACCCATAGCACAACCTGAGGTTGCATCCGATGAGTATGAGATCAAACCGAAGTTAGTTTCCATGGTTCAACAGGACCAACTTGGAGACTCTATTTCTGAAGATGCCGGTATGCACTTGCATAATTTTACTGAACTGTGCAACGTGACACACATTAGAGTTATGACCCTGACGCTTTAAAGTTGCGTCTCTTTCCTTTCTCTTTGAGAGGAGAAACAAAGGTGTGACTTCTAGCTCTACCTATAGGCATTATTACTTCTTGGGTTGATTGTTGCAAAAAAAATTATCTATGTTTTGTCCACCTACAAAGATTATGCAATTACATTCTCATATTACAAGTTTCAAGTAGGAAGAACGTGAGCCACTAGCACTTGCGTGGGATAGAATGAAAGAAGCTCTAAGGAACTGTCCTAATCATGGAATGGAGGTATGGTTAATCCTTCGTATGTTTTATAATGGCTTAAATCACATGTCAAAAACTATGCTTGATACAGCTGCTGAAGGAACAATTATGGGAAAGCCCATAGATGAAGTCAAGAAACTACTCAATGATATGTAAGAAAACCATGTCCAATGTCATTGAAGAAAGTAGCATAGAGTTGACGGCCAAACTTGATGAACTTATCTCCATGATGAAAGGTAAAGAAGAGGTAAATGTGAATGCCATCACTAATGAATAAACTAGTGATGTGAATTTTATTGCTCATAATAGCTATAATCCCAACTGAAAAATAATGGTTATGCTCCTAGACTTCATTATCCTAGTAATGGAGGGGCATCAAATAATTTCAATGGAGCTAATAGCAGCAATAGAAATACTCTTGAAGAAACTCCTAAAAAATTATTGCTAGTCGAACTGAGCAGAATGAAAACTCAAGAATATCTTCAAGAATCATGATAACTTACTTGGTCAATTGACCATTAAGGTTATTGGACTAACAAATGATGTGCAAATACTTGAAGGAAGATCCAAGAATATGGAGGCACAAGTGGCTAAAATTGCAGAGAGCCAAACATTAATCTTAGCCAAGTTTGTAGGTAAACCAGAACCTAACCCGGTTGAAGATGTTAAGATAGTTAGAAGCAAAGATGAGAAGACCGAAGAGCTAGACGCAAGCCATGTGCCAGAGTATAATTACACCGTTGCTGATTTTGTGAAGATGATATCAAGGAAATATCCACTACCTGAGGTAATTAATAATGAAGCATATAATGTCTTTGTTGAGAAAGTTGCAACCAAGTGTCGAGGGAAACGACACCTATCGGATCACAAGGAATCCCTTTTGCTACGGTTGGCGGGTGCGGGGCTGTCGAAAGAGAGGATTGAGAGATCAACGCAGGGGGATTATCCAGGTTCGGGCCGCAAGTGATGCGTAATACCCTACTCCTGCTGGTTTATGTTTATCTGGTGTTCTTGGACTAGCTACAAAGAGTGCAGGGTCCAAAAAGTCCGAGTCCTTCCTTACTACACCGTGGTCCTCCTTTTATAGTCAAAAGGGTCTGCCACAGTGGCACATAGGAGGTGGAAAGTTGTACAGTAGTCGAGTCTATCTCCTGGCACCGAAGGACAAATGCATTTAATGCGCTGCCGATGTGTCCTTCAGGATTTATCGGGGACGGCAAGGAAGCTCGTCCCAGTTGTCGCCGCCTTGCCTAGCTTCGATGCGTGTCCGAGCTGACGTGGTGTGTAGTGCCACGCTAGCTGGCTGGCTGCTGAGTTCGTGCGGTGGAAGAGTCTTCGCGAAGATCTGCATGCCACCACGCAGGTGCTTGCTGGGTTGGCCTGGAGGCCGCACGTCACCATGCAGGTGCCTACCTAGTTGGTGGGCTGGCAGCTACATGGGAACGGCAGTGGAGTCTTGGCAGATGTGGGCCTGGCTGCAGCCCCGCAGATGTCTTCGGCAAGAGTCTTGCCGGGGCCCCGACAAGGGTCTTGCCGCGGCATCGTGGGCCTCCCCAGCAAGGGTCTTGCCGGGGGGGGGACTCGTAGGTATCCTCGGTAAGGATCTTGCCGAGGATCTTCGTCTTCTGATTCTCATCTAATCTTGCATGTTCTTGGTCTTCACAAAGATCTGCATGCCACCACGGAGGCACCTCCCGAGCTTTGGTTCCAATGTGGTTGAGGGCACCTCGCCCTTCTGCTCTTCGTGTTTCTGGCCTAGAGCGCAGATCTGGTAGCCTTTGCCTCTTCTACCCCGCCAAGCGTGGCCATGGGCATGGGGCTGCGACTGCCCGCGCACAAGTAAAGGGGTACAAAAAGGGACCCCTACTTTTGTACACCGACACCAAGGTACATGAACTTGATGATGAAAGAAAGAAGCTTTACAGTAAGTTACTAGCTAAGCAAGAAGATGCTTTTGAAACCACTATAGAGATTGAGATTGGATTGAATAAATTCAGTGCTTTATGTGATCTAGGGGCTAGTGTTTCCACTATTCCCAAATCTGTTTATGATAGTCTCAATCTACGTCCTTATGCAACTACTGAAATTATATTGAATATGGCTAATTGTACTTTTACTCGGGAAGTAGGCATTAAGCATGGAGTTATTCTAACCTATAATAAGGCTGGCCAACCCACCCATCTGAGGGCTCCCTCGATTTCGTGTCGTTCTACCTGTTCGATCACCTCTAGTCTGGTCAATGTGCTCGCATGGCCCGTTCGATTTTGACTGCCTGTTTTGACCCAACGATCCTGCGTGGAATCCGATGACCGGTGCGCTTGCCGAGTTCTTCTGTTGGCTGGTTCAAAAATCTAGGGTGACCACTCCTCGCGCGTCGCGTGGCTTGCCCGTGATTACCGCGGCGTGCATCGTGCACTACAAGAATCTACTTATTTGCCGTCTGCCATGGTAGATGGCAAAGGCACCAAAAGCGGACGGCAAAGGCTTTGTCGTGTGTCACCGACGCCAAACCTGCTATTGGATAACATAGCATGCAATTTCAAAAAAGTTCCTATGACATTGTGGTGTTCTAGGTGGCGTGAGTTGCGAAACTATTCCACATTGTTTGAAATGAAGACGAAACTCATAACTCAAACATTCACCTCCATGATCAGATCGTTGAAACTTTATTTTCTTGTTACGATGACTTTCCGCTTCACTATGAAATTCTTTGAACTTTTCAAATGTTTCAGACTTATGTTTCATTAAGTAGATATACCCATATCTACTCAAATCATTTGTGAAGGTCAAAAAATAACGATACCCGCCGTGAGCCTCAACACTCATCGGACCGCATACATCAGTATGTATTATTTCCAATAAGTCAGTTGCTCGCTCCATTGTTCCGGAGAACGGAGTCTTAGTCATCTTTCCCATGAGGCATGGTTCGCAAGCAACAAGTGATTCATAATCAAGTGATTCCAAAAGCCCATCAGCATGGAGTTTCTTCATGCTCTTTACACCAATATGACCTAAACGGCAGAGGCACAAATAAGTTGCACTATCATTATTAACTTTTCATGTTTTGGCTTCAATATTATGAATATGTGTATCAGTACAATCGAGATTCAACAAAAATAGACCACTCATAAAGGGTGCATGACCATAAAAGATATTACTCATATAAATAGAACAACCATTATTCTTTGATTTAAATGAATAACCATCTCGCATCAAACAAGATCCAGATATAATGTTCATGCTCAACGCTGGCACCAAATAAAAATTATTTAGGTCTAAAACTAATCCTGAAGGTAGATGTAGAGGTAGCATTCAGACGGCGATCACATCGACTTTGGAACCATTTCCCACGAGCATCGTCACCTCGTCCTTAGCTAATCTTCGTTTAATCCGTAGCCCCTGTTTCGAGTTGCAAATATGAGCAACAGAACCAGTATCAAATACACAATTGCTACTACGAGCATTAGTAAGGTACACATCAATAACATGTACATCCAATATACCTTTCACTTTTCCATCCTTCTTATCCACGAAATACTTGGGGCAGTTCCGCTTCCAGTGACTAGTCCCTTTGCACTAGAAGCACTCTGTTTCAGGCTTAGGTCCAGACTTGGGCTTCTTCCCAGGAGCAGCAACTAGTTTGCCGTTCTTCTTGAAGTTCCCCTTCTTCCCTTTGCCCTTTTTCTTGAAACTAGTGGTCTTGTTAACCGTCAACACTCGATGCTCCTTCTTGATTTCTACCTTCGTAGCCTTTAGCATTGCGAAGAGCTTAGGAATTGTCTTTTCCATCCCTTGCATATTATAGTTCATCACGAAGCATTTATAGCTTGGTGGCAGTGATTGAAGAACTCTATCAATGACACTATCATCAGGAAGATTAACTCCCTGCTGAGTCAAGTGGTTATGGTACCCAGACATTCTGAGTATGTGTTCACTGATAGAACTATTCTCCTCCATTTTGCAGCTATAGACCTTGTTGGAGACTTCATATCTCTCAACTCGGGCATTTGCTTGAAATATTAACTTCAACTCCTGGAACATCTCATATGCTCCATGACGTTTAAACCGTCTTTGAAGTCCCGATTCTAAGCCGTAAAGCATGGCACCCTGAACTATCAAGTAGTCATCAGCTTTGCTCTGCCAGACATTCATAACATCCGGAGTTGCCGCTATAGTGGGGCTTTCACCTAGCGGTGGTTCGAGGACATAATTCTTCTGTGCAGCAATGAGGATAATCCTCAAGTTACGGGCCCAGTCCATGTAGTTGCTACCATCATCATTCAACTTAGCTTTCTCGAGGAACGCATTAAAATTCAAGGGAACGGTAGCACGGGCCATTGATCTACAACAACATAGATATGCAAAAACTATCAGGTACTAAGTTCATGATAAATTAGAGTTCAATTAATCATATTACTTAAGAACTCTCACTTAGATAGACATCCCTCTAGTCATCTAAATGATCACGTGATCCATATCAACTAAACCATGTCCGATGATCACGTGAGATGGAGTAGTTTTCAATGGTGAACATCTCTATGTTGAACATATCTACTATATGATTCACGTTCGACCTTTCGGTCTTAGTGTTCCTAGGCTCGTCAAGTTTAAGCCGAGTATTCTGCACGTGCAAAACTGGCATGCACCCATTGTATGTGAAGGTAGAGCTTATCACACCCGATCATCATGTGGTGTCTTGGCACGACGAACTATAGCAATGGTGCATACTCGGGGAGAACACTTATACCTTGAAATTTAGTGAGGGATTATCTTATAATGCTACCGCCGTACTAAGAAAAATAAGATGCATAAAAGATAAACATCACATGCAATGAAAATATGTGACATGATATGGCCATCATCATCTTGTGTCTTTGATCTCCATCTCTAAAGCACTGTCATGATCTCCATCATCACCGGCTTGACACCTTTATCTCCATCGTAGCGTCGTTGTCGTCTCACCAACTATTGCTTCTACAACTATCGCTACCGCATAGTGATAAAGTAAAGCAATTACATGGCGATTGCATTTCATACAATAAAGCGACAACCATAAGGCTCCTGCCAGTTGTCGATAACTTCTACAAAACATGATCGTCTCATACAATAAATTATATCGCATCATGTCTTGACCACATCACATCACAACATGCCCTGCAAAAACAAGTTAGACGTCCTCTACTTTGTTGTTGCAAGTTTTATGTGTCTGCTATGGCCTTCTAGCAAGAACCATTCTTACCTACACATCAAAACCACAACGATTTACGTTGATACGTCTCCAACGTATCTATAATTTTTGATTGTTCCATGCTATTATATTATCCATCTAGGATGTTTTATATGCATTTATATGCTATTTTATATGATTTTTGGGACTAACCTATTAACCCAGAGCCTAGTGCCAATTCCTGTTTTTTCCTTGTTTTTGAGTATCACAGAAAAGGAATACCAAACGGAGTCCAATTGACATGCCAATTTTTGATGATTTTTTATGGACCAGAAGAAGCCCCTAGAGTAAAAGAGTTGGGCCAAAAGAGTCCCGAGCTGTCCACGAGGGTGGGGGCCGTGCCCACCCCCTGGGCGTGCGGCCCTATCCCTTGGACGACTCGGAGACCCCCCTGACGTGAGACCTACGCCAAAATTCCTATAAATACAAAAACCTCCAAAAAAATAACCTAGATCGGGAGTTCCGCCGTTGCAAGCCTCTGTAGCCACCAAAAACCAATCGGGACCCTGTTCGGTCACCCTACCGGAGGGGGGGATCCCTCACCGGTGGCCATCTTCATCATCCCGGCGCTCTCCATGATGAGGAGGGCGTAGTTCACCCTCTGGGCTGAGGGTATGTACCAGTAGCTATGTGTTTGATCTCTCTCTCTATCTCTCGTGTTCTTGATTCGGTACGATCTTGATGTATCGCGAGCTTTGCTATTATAGTTGGATCTTATGATGTTTCTCCCCCTCTACTCTCTTGTGATGGATTGAGTTTTCCCTTCGAAGTTATCTTATCGGATTGAGTCTTTAAGGATTTGAGAACACTTGATGTATGTCTTGCGTGGGATACCCGTGGTGACAATGTGGTGTTCTATTGATTCACTTGATGTATGTTTTGGTGATCAACTTGCGAGTTCCATGACCTTGGGAATCTATGCATAGGGGTTGGCACACGTTTTCGTCTTGACTGTCTGGTAGAAACTTTGGGGCACTCTTTGAAGTTCTATGTGTTGGTTGAATAGATGATTCTGAGATTGTGTGATGCATATCGTATAATAATACCCACGGATACTTGAGGTGACATTGGAGTATCTAGGTGACATTAGGGTTTTGGTTGATTTGTGTCTTAAGGTGTTATTTCAGTACGAACTCTATGATAGATCAAACGGAAAGAATAGCTTCGTGTTATTTTACTATGGACTCTTGAATAGATCGATCAGAAAGAATAACTTTGAGGTGGTTTCGTACCCTACAATAATCTCTTCGTTTGTTCTCCGCTATTTGTGACTTTCGAGTGACTCTTTGTTGCATGTTAAGGGATAGTTATATGATCCAATTATGTTATTATTGTTGAGAGAACTTGCACTAGTGAAAGTATGAACCTTAGGCCTTGTTTCCTAGCATTGCAATACCGCTTATGCTCACTTTTATCGTTAGTTACCTTGCTGTTTTTATATTTTCAGATTACAAAAACCTATATCTACCATACATATTGCACTTGTATCACCATCTCTTCACCGAACTAGTGCACCTATACAATTCACCATTGTATTGGGTGTGTTGGGGACACAAGAAACTCTTTGTTATTTGGTTGCAGGGTTGTTCGAGAGAGACAATGTTCAACCTATGCCTCCCACGGATTGATAAACCTTAGGTCATCCACTTGAGGGAAATATGCTACTGTCCTACAAACCTCTGCACTTGGAGGCCCAACAACGTCTACAAGAAGAATGTTGTGTAGTAGACATCAAGCAATTTCTGGCGCCGTTGCCGGGGAGGTGAGTGCTTGAAGGTATATCTTTAGATATTGCAATTGAATCTTTTAGTTTCTTGTTTTATCACTAGTTTAGTTTATAAAATAAAACTACAAAAAAATGGAATTAAGGTTGCCTCATATGCTTCATCTTTTTAATGTCTTTCGTGAAAATGATGGGAAGGAAAATTGTGCTCAAGTACTAGAAGAAGAATTACATAGAATGCTTGGCATAAAATATGTGAATGATGAGCATGATTGCAATGTTGTTAGTATGAATTCTTTGAATACCCATGATGCTAATGATATGCAAAGCCACAAGCTTGGGGATGCTATGTTTGATGAAGATGATATGTTTAGTCCCCCAAGTTTTGATGAGCAAATTTATTATGATGAAAGCATGCCTCCTATTTATGATGATTATTGTGATGACATGTATGCTATAAAGAATAAAGATAACCATGAGACTTGTCATCATGATTTTAATTTTCAGTTGGATTATGCTTCACATGATAGTTATTTTGTTGAGTTTGCTCCCACTACTATTGATGATAATACATTTTCTTATGTGGAGAGTAGTAAAATTTCTATGCAAGTAGATCATGAAAAGAATGCTTTATATGCTGGTTATATGGTTGAATTCATTCATGATGCTACTGAAAATTATTATGAGAGAGGATCATATGCTTCTACATATTGCAATAATATCAAGTTTCCTCTCTATGTGTTGAAAATCTTGAAGATATGCTTGTTTTACCTTCCTATGCTAGTTGATTATTGTTCCCATAAGTTATTTTCTCACAAAATCCCTATGCATAGGAAGTGGGTTAAAATTAAATGTGCTAGTCATATTCTTCATGATTCTCTCTTTATGTTTCAATTCTTATCTTTTATGTGAGCATCATTGAAATCATCATGCCTAGCTAGGGGCGTTAAACAATAGCGCTTGTTGGGAGGCAACCCAATTTTATTTTTGTTCTTTGCTTTTTGCTCTGTTTAGTAATAAATAATTCATATAGCCTCTGGTTAGATGTGGTTTTATGTTTAATTAGTGTTTGTGCCAAGTAGAACCTTTGGGAAGACTTGGGTGAAGTCTTTGCGATCTCGCTGTAAAAAACAGAAACTTTTGTGCTCACAAGATTAGCTGCCATCTTTTACTGGAGACTGATTTTAGGTTGATTCTTTTTGCATATGATTAATAGACAAAGTCCTCAGGTACACCAATTTATTTCAGAATTTTTGGAGTTCCATAAGTATACGTTTGATACAGATTACTACAGATTGTTCTGTTTTTGACAGATTCTGTTTTCTATGTGTTGTTTCCTTATTTTGATGAATCTATGTGTAGTATCGGAGGGTATGAACCATAGATAAGTTGGAATACAGTAGATATTACACCTATGAATTTAGAATGAGTTCACAACAGTACCAAAAGTGGTGATTTATTTTCTTATACTAACGGAGCTTACGAGTTTTCTGTTGAGTTTTGTGTTGTGAAGTTTTCAAGTTTTGGGTAAAGATTCGATGGACTATGGAATAAGGAGTGGCAAGAGCCTAAGATTGGGGATGCCCAAGGCAACCCAAGGTAATATTCAAGGATAACCAAGAGCCTAAGATTGGGGATGCCCCGTATGGCATCGCCTCTTTCATCTTCGTTCATCGGTAACTTTACTTGGAGCTATATTTTTATTCACCACATGATATGTGTTTTGCTTGGAGCGTCATTTTATTTTTATTTGTTTTGCTTGCTGTTTGAATAAAATACCAAGATCTGAAATTCTTAAATGTTAGAGAGTCTTCACATAATTGCATAATTATTCGACTACTCATTGATCTTCACTTATATTTTTAGGAGTAGTTTGTCATTTGCTCTAGTGCTTCACTTATATCCTTTTAGAGCACGGCGGTGGTTTTATTTTGAAGAAATTATTGATCTCTTATGCTTCACTATATTATTTTGAGAGTATTTTAGAACAGCATGGTAATTTGCTTTGGTTATGAAACTAGTCCTAATATGATAGGCATCTAAGATGGGTATAATCAAAACTTTCATATAAAGTGCATTGAATACTATGAGAAGTTTGATACTTGATGATTGTTTTGAGATATGAAGATGGTGATATTAAAGTTGTTCTAGTTGAGTGATTGTGAATTTGAGAAATACTTGTGTTAGAGTATGCAAGTCCCATAGAAGGCCCATTGTTTCTATGGCCCGTAGAAGGCCCATTGTTTCTACGACCCGTAGAAGGCCCACTGTTTCTACGGCCAGTAGGAGGCCCAGTGTCACTACAGTAAATATTATCCCATGGTTATTGTGGCCTAGTTTTAAAAAATAGGTTATTGCAGCCACTAGCAAACCGCGGAAAAAGAACTGCAGTGACTACAAGCAAACAAATAAACAAGACAACAAGGAAATAAATAAGCAAGCAACTAACGCTAGGCTATCATGGCTATTACACATATTACATCCACTAGGCATCAAAGTTCGCCACCAGTGCAAATATAGGGAACAAAGTAGCATATCATATACACTGGTTGTCAAAGTTGGCGACCAGCGCAAATAAACGCCGCAACAAAACAAATCCAGAACTGAAACCACTTCAGAAGATCTCAAGAAACAATATCCTGGGTACCCATAATGCTGGCAAGATGCTGAGCAAGCTTATTAACTTTCTCTTGTTTGGCGCTTAAATCCTCCAACGCTTGCTGTTGCACCAGGAAATATGCATCTGAATTCTACAGGGACTTCCTCAGTCCTTCAGCTTCCTATCGCAGCACATCTGATCGATGTCTTTCAACTTGAAGTTGAGACTCAAGAAGACGAACTGATTCAGGCAGTGAGTTCGAAGAGCTTGTGCCAGCAGTAGTGTCCAGTAACTCTAACACTACATGAAGACAGGACTTTTGGGTTCTCTCACTGTCGTCAAGATAGTTTTTATCAGCTTTGTTGGAGACCAACATGGATGTCTCACTATCTTGAACCTTATCTGCATTACTTCCTTTACCATTCGATAACGTGGTACTATTCTCCAATATTTTGTCCGCATTCTAAAAGAGAAACAAGCAGACACATCCCATGTTTACCATGTTGTATATGAAACTCATTTTGGTAAATGAGTTCAGTAGTAAAGTGGACAGGATAACAACATGAAACAAACATATATCTATGTACCATGGTCACTTTATGGTCTATATCATTCTAGTTTTTGTTGCCAAATCAAGATAGAGACACAATTCAAATAATATTTGTTCAAGACAAAGCAGAATAGACAGAATATAAGTGTGGGTAACTATAGAGCAATAACAACACTTGTAATGTGCATGACATGAGAACATATCTGTTTATTCAATTGAAACTGAAATCAACATAGAGCAGGTTACAACAGCAAACCAGTTAAAGAAACATGTTTAAAACATACCTGTTGCGCCATTGGAGTTTCAATTCCATCCTTCAAATTTGAAAATAGTTGGTATGAGTAAATACAGTAATGCAAGAGCAAAGGAGTATGAACCATAGCTACAGAACCTAACCTGAGAACAAATCTTCTTCTCCTTTAAGCATTGAGTTGGGATTCGGAGTGGTGGTCCTCGTGCTTTGGGCACTGCAGTTCCCTTACTAACTGCTCGTGTTTGGGTGCTCTGTGGTGGAGACGGTGCTGTGTCAACTGGAACTGGGTTACTATCTACCGAGGTTGGGGTTAGAAGGGGTGTAGCTGGTTCTCTGTCCAACTGGGTAGGGGTACAATCTGCGAGAGTCTGGGTTATGTGTGGTGGATCTGGTCCTTGGGCAAGTACAACCGTGGTTCTATCTGCATCAACTGGTAACACTATCTTTTCTAAAGACCGTGTTGTTACTCCCTTAGATACTGCCATCACGCTCTCCAATTCAAATGTCTGATAAACAAGAAAAGTAACTGAAACTATAGACATTGTATGATAGGCAGGTGCAATGGATAGTGGGGAATAAAAGAGGGCATGAAATAATTCATATTTATGTTGTCTAACCAAACAGGATAGCATGACACAGTTTCACATATATGATGGCTAACTAAACAAGATAGCATGACACAATTGCACATTATGATGGCTAACTAAAAAAGATGGAAAGACATAGTTCAAAATATGAGACTATATAAACAGGATGACATGACATAACTATGTAGTGTGTTTATTAAATAGGTTGGCATGCCATAATTCACATACATTTACGGATAGAATGCCATAATTCAAAATATGATGACTGTAAACACTAAATAGGATGAGATGATATAACTATATGATGTCTTTATTAAATGGGTTGCCATGCCATAATTCAGATAGATGATGTGTATGTACTATGTAAACATGATGGCATGATATAATTCAAATATATGATTTATATAGTAAGCAAGTAAGCAGATGGCAATCCATATATGATGTAAAAACTAAGCAATGCAAGATAACATGCATGACATGGGTAATATAACCCAGCCAAGTTTGAGCATAGACCTCAAGGGGGAAATAGGACTGGTCATCAGTCTCTGAATCCTCCTTTGAGGAGCTCTCTGTAACCAGCAAGATGTCTGCTTCTGCAGGTAGCATTGTTTGCTCTAAATACCTTGTTTTCACTCCAGATACTTCCATCACCGCTTCAAATGGCTGATGCACAGGAAGAGTAGTTGAATATACAAATGTTGTCAACAAATGGAACATGTAATACAAAAAAATGATAGCATGATATAATTCACATACATGATGATTGGCTAAACAACATGGCATTGCATAATTCACATATATAATGCCTTTGCGACAAGATAGCATTGTATAATTCACATATATAATGTCTCGCAACAAGATGGCAATGCATAATTCACATATATGGTAATTAGACACTAAAAAAGTGGCATTCACACAAAGCATGTCTAAACTAATCAAATGACATAGCAATGCGAGACACCATACGCACGATATGAGCAACATAACCCTGCCAAGTTAGAGCATACACCTCGGGGGCGGGGGGGGGGAATAGGACTGGTCATCTGTCTCTGAATCCTCCTCTGAGGAGTTATCCGTAACCAGTGAGATATGCGCTTCGTCAGATAGCATAGTCTGCTCTGAAGACCTTGTTTTCACTCCAGAATTTGCCATTACCGTGTCAAATGGCTGATGAACACGAAGAGCAGTTGAATGTACTAACATTGTTGACAAATGTAATATGTAACAAAAAAAGGATGGCCTGATATAATTTACATATAAGATGACTGGCTAAGCAGGATGGCATTGCAAAATCCACATATATGATACCTGGCTAAACAAGATGGCGTTGCATAATTCACATAAATGATGAATAAACTAAAAGATGGCATTCACACAAAGGATGTCTAAACTAAGTAGATGATATATTTGATGTATAAAGTAAGCAATGCAAGACACTATATGCATGATATAACCAACATCAGCATGCCAAGTTAGAGCGAAGACCTTAGGGGGTAAATAGGAGTTGTCTTCTCCTTCCGAATCCCCCTCAGAACAGATATCTTCCTCTCCATTACAATCCGAAATGCATGGAGGGGTGGCTGCCTTTGCGCCTACGATGGAGCGACGTCTACATGAAATTTTATTGCCACGCAAGGCTCGTCTCTTTTGCTCTACATGTTCAGTTCCATTGTTTACGATAACTGTCATGCATAGGAATAAAACATAGTGAGATTATGTAAGGAGTGCTTACAGAAATCCAGAGTGATTGTAGCAACCTGTGGATAGACCCAAAACCAATAATAGCAGGCAGATAATGGCTTTAGTTAAAAAATACAGATAATGGCTTCTTTACTGTTTGTTTCCCACCCAACATGAAACTCATAGTAGACACCGGAGATTAACCAGATAGTCGATAGATACTATTGATAGCGGACCTGATATGTACCCCACAACCATTTTAAAAACTCAAGTTTGACCATTATTTTGGAGCTGACTCAGAGTCTAATTGGTGAACAGGACGATAAAGTAGCATGTAATATTAAGCGATGCATAACTTAAGCAGACACGAAAGAGTGCGACCTCTCTTGCGGACCCGTGTAGTCTTCGAGGTCATCCGCTCGGTTAATGATGGTAATGCAGTTTTCATGGCTACCGGCGGCGGGGAAGAAGATCTAAGGCGGCGAAAGACAGTCTGGAGGCCGGATCCCTGCTGTGCTGGACCCTTCTGTCATTGGAGCAGCTTAGCTGGGGTGGACGACGGTGCAGTAGGAGCGGGACAAACCACGCAAGGGTTTCTTTGACAACTATCTATAAGAGAAGTAATTCTGTAAGGGCTCATATGAATTGGAGGATTCCAACAATGCAGGGATAGGAAATAGATAGGAATAGGATAGGAATGCACGTGCAAAACAGAGAATTTAAAAACACAGGATTTCTGCCAATCTGGGTGTTTGATTCACAACAATTGGAAGATCACAGGATGCAAAGAAGCATGGTGAGATTAAGTCAAACCACAAGAAAATGTACGGTTATAATGCTATGATGCTACTATCTCTTAGTCTTGTGCTTCATGAATAGGAATTTGAAAAGGAGGACAAGTGAAGATTAAAATTCCTACGCTTTTTCTTTCAAGGAGACACTAAAGGAACAAATCCGTGTGCTCAGTGGACAATATATATAACATGTAGAGTAAAAAAGAGATGCAACAAGTGTACAACCTCTTTGGCGAAGCCATGTTGATCTCAGCGTGATTGGGTTGGCCGGTGAGGATGCTCCGGCTGACTTTGCTATCGGAGGAGGGGAAGAAGATCTTAGGCGTCTGGAGATGGAGCCCAAGGTACTGCTCCGCTGTGATGGAGGGTTTCGTCGTTGGAGCAGCTCCAGTGAGTTGTACGACGCTGAGGCTGAAGGAGGACAAGAGAGACAATGAACAACGTTAACCTGAGTGGAATTCTAATAGCATCTCCAATACATGATGTAAAATACATAACCACAAAGTGCTAGATGTAAAATATATCAGCCACTCATCTCTGAACTTAACTGTCGAAACTGAATTTAACTGTCGAAACTAAACTTAACTGTCGAAACTGAACTTAACTGTCAAAACTGAATTTTGCTGTCGAAACTGAATTTTTCTGTCGAAACTGAACGCACTAGCAAGGTGAGGCTACACGTTGGTCGACTGACTTTTTCATCTCTGTTCAGTCAATTTTGCAGCCGTTGGATACGAAATCAAGGGCCTGCGGTTCATCTTCAACCTCCACCCCCCTGAGCCGCCAACCACCACCGGCCAAACAGCAGCCCCCCACCGCCCGCGGCCGGCGGTGCACCGCCCTGCCCGCCCCGAAAACACTCCCCCCCATGGGTCCGCTGCCGCCCCGGCCATTTCTCTAGGCCCCCCGTTGAGGGAGTCCTGGATTAGGGGGTGTCCGGATGGCCGGACTATAGCCTTTGGCCGGACTCCTGGACTATGAAGATACAAGATTGAAGACTTCGTCCCGTGTCCTGATGGGACTTTCCTTGGCGTGGAAGGCAAGCTTGGCGATACGGATATGTAGATCTCCTACCATTGTAACCGACTCTGTGTAACCCTAACCCTCTTCCGTGCCTATATAAATCGGAGGGTTTTAGTCCGTAGGACGAACAACAATCATACCATAGGCTAGCTTCTAGGGTTTAGCCTCTCTGATCTCGTGGTATATCTACTATTGTACTACCCATATCATCAATATTAATCAAGCAGGAGTAGGGTTTTAGCTCCATCGAGAGGGGCCAAACCTACGTAAAAACATCGTGTCCCTTGTCTCCTGTTACCATCCGCCTAGACGCACAGTTCGGGACCCCCTACACGAGATCTGCTGGTTTTGACACCGACATTGGTGCTTTCTTTGAGAGTTCCTCTGTGTCGTCATCTTTAGGCCCGATGGCTCCTCCGATCATCAACAACGATGCGGTCCAGGGTGAGACTTTTCTCGCCGGACAGATCTTCGTATTCGGCGGCTTTGCACTGCAGGCCAGTTCGCTTAGCCATCTGGAGCAGATTGAAAGCTACGCCCCTGGCCATCAGGTCAGATTTGGAAGTTTGAACTATACGGCTGACGTCCGCGGAGACTTGATCTTCGACAGGTTCGAGCCAGAGCCGAGCACGCCACACTGTCACGATGGGCATGATCTAGCTCTGTCGCCGAACAGTGCCCTGGGGGCCGCACCAGTGCCCGCTCCGACCCTTAGTTCGGAACCGATTGCGCCGATCAAGGACGGGTGGCTGGACTCCGCCTCGAGGGCGGCGATCTCTACGGTGATTGAGCCGAACACCAACCCTGTCCTTTGCGAAGCTCGTGACTCCAAGGTGCTGGACTCCTCTCCGGACTCCGAACCTTCTGCGCCCCTGCCAATCGAATCCGATTGGGCGTCGATCATGGAGTTCACCACCGCGGACATTTTTCAGCACTCGCCCTTTGGCGACATCCTGAATTCACTAAAGCCTCTCTCTTTATAAGGAGAGCCCTGGCCGGACTATGGTCAGCAAGGTTGGGATGCGGACGACGAAGAAATTCGACTCCCAACCACCACCCACTTCGTAGCCACTGTTGAAAGTTTAAACGACGTGCTCGACTTCGACTCCGAAGACATCGACGGTATGGACGATGATGTAGGAGACAAACATGAACTAGCACCTATAGGGCATTGGACAGCCACCTCATCTCACGATGTATACATGGTGGACACACCTAAAGGAAGCGACGACGAGGAACAACGGGACGCCACGAGGGATCATTCCCTCGAGAAGCAGTCAAAACGGCGACGTAAGCGCCACTCAAAGTCCCGCCTCGACAAAGATAGCAGCCATACAGACCCAGCCATAGAGCAGGGCGAACCGGTGGACGACGAACATGCTATCGAGCAACCGTCCGAACAGGACAATCTGGATAAACAACCGGTCCCCGGCGAAGATAACAGTCCGGACGATCTCACGCCGGACAAGTTGCTGGAGCAGAAGAACCTCCACAAAAGGCTCGTCGCCACTGCGCGTAGCCTGAAAAAGTAGAAGCAGAAGCTCAAAACAGCGGAAGATGCGCTTAGAATCAGATGGAGCAAAGTACTCAACACCCGGACAAATACGGCGTTAGTCGCCGAACAAAGAGCTACCCGAAGCAAAAACTACTGCCTGAATTTGATGAGGAGGCCGTAGAGCCCCCGCAATCAAAGAACAAGGAGACCACCCGGTCGGATAGACGACCCCATGGCAAACATAGAGTGGTAAACAGCACCTCACACAAGCCGGCACGCGATCCGCACACGGATTCGCATCAGAAAGATGGCCCAGTTAGATCTATCTACGAGCCAAGAAAGCAAGCTCTAGTAAGCAATGCAACACATCAAGTATCCGGATATTACGGTACACCTAAATATAGGGGTGCCGCACACCCCCTATGTTTCACCGATGAGGTTCTGGATTATGAATTTCCAACAAGATTCAAGCCCGTAAACATAGAGGCATACGACAGAACAATAAACCTAGGAGTCTGGATCGAGGATTACATCCTCCACATACACATGGCTAGAGGAGATGACCTCCACGCCATAAATTACTTACCCCTCAAGCTCAAAGGGCCAGCCCGGCATTGGCTCAAAAGCCGCTCCGAAAACACCATTGGAAGTTGGGAAGAGCTCGAGGATGCTTTTCGGGCAAATTTTCAAGGGACCTATGTTCGACCTTCGGATGCAGCTTTCAAACACAACGTCTGAGACGAATGGCTCGCCAGACACCTCGGCCAAGAAAAGCCAAGAACAATGGCTGCATTAACAAGACTCATGACCCGCTTTTGCGCGGGAGAGGATAGCTGGCTGGCAAGATGCAGTACCAGTGACCCAAGTACATCTGAAGTCAGGGATGGAAACGGGAAACCGCGACGCAACAAGGACCAGCGCCGGACAAAGGGAAACAGCCCGAAGAGCACGATAGTCAACACCGAATTCAAAAGCTCACGGTAGAATCATAAAAAGTACCCCTTAAGGATAACAGGGACGAGCTATCTAACTTAAACAAAATCTTGGACAAGATATGCCAAATCCACAGTACTCCCGGGAAGCCTGCAAACCATACCCACAGAGATTGTTGGGTCTTCAAGCAGTCCGGCAAACTCAACGCCGAACACAAGGGGCTCGACACACCAAGCGAGGACAATGACGAACCCCACAAGCAGAGCACTGGAAAACAAAAGAATTTCCCACAAGAAGTCAAAACAGTAAACTCACTTTATGTGACAAAAGGGAAAAAGAGAATGGCGCCCATAGAGATACGCGCCATACGGCCTATCCCAGAGGAGTCCCGCCACTGGTTGTTAAAACCAATCACCTTCGACCATCAGGATTACTCTAGAAGTATCCGGAATGCAGGATGGACTTCCTTGATATTAGATCCGATAATCGACGGACTCCAATTTACACAAGTCCTAATGGATGGCGGCAGTGATCTAAACCTGCTATATCAGGACACAATCCGCAAAATGGGGATAGACCCAACTAAAATTCGCCATAGCAACACTTCCTTTCAAGGGGTAATGCCAGGCCCATATGCCCATTGTACGGGCTCTCTACTGCTAGAAGGTGTGTTCGGCTCACCCGACAACTTCCGCCGTGAAAAGTTAACCTTCCACCTCGCCCCATTCACAAGTAGCTACCAAGCACTACTGGGACGCGAAGCTTTCGCTCGCTTTAACGCAATACCGCATTATGCATCCCTTACACTTAAAATGCCCGATCCGCGAGGCATCATCTCCTTAACGGGAAATACCGAGTCTTCCTCGAGGGCGGAAGATTGTGTGACTGCCTTGACAGCCACACACTAAACCGGCTTCACCAATCAAAGCACCTAAACAGGTCGTTCATACCCCGGACACGGCTAGACGAGTCCGGCGTAAACATACAAGGGCTTACTAGCCGCATACCCCTGTACAAGGGGCTCTGTGCATGTACAACAATAGACAATAAAGCTCAATTTTATTCATTTTTTGAATCGTACTTTGTTTATTTAACATAACGTACATTTTCGCATGATCTTTTTTCAACTAAGTTCCTCTCTTTTACAGATGAACACCGTGCTACACCCGTCCAGGATACGGCACAACGGATACACAGGCGCAGACGTGCAGTAGGGACCCGTGACAAGGATTCTTTTCAGATTAAGACCCTGCGTAAACCTTTTTTACTGTCTCTTGTTGATACACATCCCCTGGTTTCTTGCTATAACCAAGGAGGAGGCTAGCGTTTTGGCATGGGCCACGTCAGAATTTTGCGCGTACCTGGACACCAGGGGCTTATTACCAAGGGCGTTGTTCGGCCTATTTTCATAAAGACCAAATACCTTAGGGAGTGTTCGGCGTCTCGAGTTAGGCCTTATATGCATTAGCTCCGAATCATGTCTTTGGTCAAATGTTGGGTTTGCCCGGCTCCTGTGTTTTGCTGCCTTACGTTCCGCTCTATTGGCTAAGGCGGCACCAGGAGAACTACTGCGATTGTGCCCCGGTTCAGCCAGGCGAGCACCTCAGTAGAGAAAGCCAAAAACTGACTGTCATGATATAGCGTGAGACTGGTCAACCACTCGATGACCCGCCGGAATCTTTAGGATTCCTCTGCCTTGACGAAGGGCCGTTTCCCGGTCAGGCACATACGCGCCCCGAATTCGGGTGAGCGCGGTGCCCCTAGGGGCTATATAGTAGCCCCACTATCAAACTCCTATGGCTAAGTGAAAGTGATAAAGCATTATAGTCTGGTTGCCTAGTTTACCGTGCTACCACCTCCTTTATAGGACCAAGACGTTGGATCAAGTGTGAAAATGCACCTTTTGCAACCCCCCCCCCCCCGCATTATATGTGTGGGGGCTGATGTCGGCGTTCTGGGAACGGGGGTCCCCAGACTTGCCTGCCTGCGGCCTGCGGCGTGGCTCAAAGGGGGCCCCAGCACGTCCCATCTACATCAACACAAGCTCAAGACCCTCGCGAGGGGCCGAGCCTCGCGAGGCAGACGACAAGGAGCTTCCTTAGGCACGGCCCCATCAGGCTGGCTCGGGAGGAGGCGAAGAGATCAAGGCGGGGTACCTCGCGAGGTACCCATGACGCAAGCCATGACGACCAAGGGCGCCAGGCGGGCGCCAGGCGGGCGCTAGCCCGCGCAGTGTCCTCCTTTCCTCTTTGGTGCAAAGGGAGCAAGCGCAGGCAAGAGCATCAAGCAAAGGCATCCATTTCGGTGCAACGAGACCAAGACCAGCCTAACGGAAGGATGGAGGTCATCGTGGAGCCCAAGCCGGCATCACCACCAGAGCCTTTGGCAAGCGAGGACCAACTTTAGTCAGGATAAGTGTACCAGATGTTCCCCTTCAAAATGGCCAATTGTTGGCGCCCTTCCCGCTCAATATTTGGGAAGAGGCCCAGGGCCTTTGCCTATAAATAGGACTAGCCACCCACAGGGTAGAGGCATCTGGATGAACACCTAGAGGCATCTCGATCAACATCTAGAGAGCAACCAGTAGAGAGAGGGCGACCGGACTCCTGCTAGCAGTTCATCAACCAGTCAAGAACAGACCCTCGCGAGGCTGTTCTTCCTTGTATTATTCATCATCAGCCCAAGAGGCAATCCACCACACCACGCACTGGAGTAGGGTATTACACCGCAATGGTGGCCTGAACCAGTATAAACTCTGTGTCTCTTGTGTTGTTCTTTCCGTAGTTTAGATCCTAGCGAGTCCGTGAGAAGCAGGTAGGTAGAGGGCAAAATCTCCGCGCACACCCCAGTGTTCGAACCTTAAGGGTCTGCCAGATCCCGAAATCCGACATTTGGCACGCCAGGTGGGGGTGCGCCGGAATTCACCTTCCGCCACTTCGCGTCCCGTCGCATCGTCATCACCATGTCCGGCGACCAAGCAGGCAACCCTGATCCCTGGGCGGCGTGGCCCGCCCGCGCAGAGCTGCTCGTCTCGGGCGACCTCGTGCCCCAGGCAGCTCGTGGTCCGCAGGGCGCTGCGGGCCGCGGGCGACGCAGACAGGCTTCGACGGCTCTCACACCGCGGCAGGCGCGGTCGGCAGCAAGGGCCTCCAACCACGCTGCGGCCACAACTCCGTACACCCGCCGGGAGCAGGCAAACTCAAGGGCCGCGCTCACGGTGGCCCGAGAGCTACTGCAGTGCAAGCTGCTGGAAGGCGGCCGAGACGTGTTGCTTGAGCGGGTGGCAGAGCTCTTGGGCTTTGCAGCCTCGGGGGCTCACCCCTTCTGCACCCAGCTCCCACCTCAGTTCCAGGGCGGCCCGCGTGGGGGCTCCAAGCGCGCTCACGGGCTCCAAGGCTACTCCGACACCAGCGAGGCTGTCAGCATCGGGCCGGCGGTAGCGCTGCCTCTGCCCCTGGCCAGCGAAGGAGGACTCGACGCGACCCACGGCCCCAGTGGGCCGCCGCGCTACCACCCCCAGGCGGGCATATCGAGCAGGGCTGCATGGCACGCGGAGCACTATGGCGCGGCCTTCGGAATGGTGGCCCCAGAAGAATACGTGCCCCACATGATGGACCAAGGGCACCCGCCTGAGGGCGAACAAGGCTCGCTCCTCAGCCCAAGCTGGGGGGACAAGGCGCCAGAAGCTGAGCTCTTCCAGGAGCCCCGGGATGGCCCCACTGGCCACACTAGAAACGACGATTATCGGGTACCGTTAATTCCTCAGGAGCAGGCATACGCTAATCATGGATCGCAGGAGGTACAGGTCGCCACAGCGAGCAACTGCCCCGCTCCCGTAGTCTCCTACCCCTTAGGAGGAGGGCATCGGGGGCTGCAGGAGAGGGGCCGAGATCCGGCATCACCACCGCGGCGTTCTGAGAAAGGCGTTCTCAGGAGGTAGGCCCTCTGCTGGGGAGGTGCCTCAGGGCCTGCCCCTGGCGGAGAACCGCTGGCGACCGCTCTACCCCATCGGTGGCGTCCTGGTTTTCGATCGTCGTTGATGGCACTAGAGTGTGGCGCAAGGCGGGGCCCTCGTCTGGCGATATGAAGCAAGGCCGGTACCAGTGAAGAAGGCCCAGTGCCTGTGAAGCTCGCCGCCTCGCGACACTCTCACATAATAATGAGTGGGGCTATACACGCCCCGGAGTCTCAGGGGTGCCGGCCTCAGGCCCTGGGGCTCCCTCCCACGCCCAGTGGCAGCACTTGGCTCCGCGCTGGTGAGAAGACGTCCAAGACTAGACTAGGTGTCGGACGCGGCCTTTTTTGCTTTCATTGCCTTTCCCTTTGGTTGCCACTTTCCCCCGCTGGATTTAAGTTGGATTCGAATTTGAGATTTGCGTGTGTTTGGGGAAGGGGTGCTTAGTATCGTTCGAGCATTCTCTCGCGTTTCGGTTACCACCTCGCCTCAGCTGCCTCCCCTCGCGAGCCGGGTTTGGGCTAGCTTGTGTGCAGCCCAGACTGCCGCCACCGCATCCTCTCAGGAGGGTTTTTACTGCAGATCCTACAAACTCGATCAGGAGACGCTCGAGACACCACAACCTCCCACAGACTATCTCAGGGCCCGTACGGGACAAAGGTAAACTAGCCAACCAGCTCGTCGTTTAGCCGACCACTTGGCGCGGGAGTACGGGTGATGTAGCGTCTACTAGTACGATGAACACAAGTATTACATGAGGGGCTCCCCCTCCCAAAATGCTCTCACAACTATCAGGTCGAAACCTGAGTTCTATTCATGCAGGGTAAGGAAACAGGAGCGATGCGCGATCAGTCGGATAAATCCCCCAATGCATCCTCAGGAGCACCGCCCGGACCGCTGCTGGCGTCGCTAGCCTCGCCATCGCTCTTTGCACCGCCATCAGCGGCGTCAGGGCCGTTCACCATGCCGCCCTCATCAGCAGCCACGATCACGCCGTCGTTATCTGAAGCGAAGGCCCTAACGAGAGCATCCACGTTGTCTTCCACCCAGTGCGCCAGGTCGTCCCGGACGGCCTGGGGGACTGGGGCGATGGCGGCGTCAAAGTCGAAGTGGGGATCCATGTTCCGGAGATGGCTGAAGACACGAGAAAAGGCGCGCCCGAGGATGGCGCGGCTCCTCTCCTCCACCAACCTGTTGGCTCTAACCGACCGCGCCTCCAGCTGCGTTACCACGTCGGTGAAGAACTGAAGATTGTGGGCGTAGTTAACTGCGTGCGGCTCGCCAACAGCCGCCTCGCAGATGTTACCCAAGGCTGTGTTGGCTCTCTCCCGAAGCGTTGTGAGCATGGGGCCATGCTCATGCTCCAGGATCCGCTGCTGGCGTATCTCGTCCGCATTCTGGCGCGCGACGGCCTCAGCCTCGTCCACCCGTTGGCGAAGGAGAAGCGCCTCGTCATGGGAGGTAGTTGACTCCCCCTGCGCCACCTCAAGTGCGGCCCGCAAGGCATCAACCCACCGCGTCGCTTCCTCCAGCTTGACCCTGAAGACAGCGGTCCTACCTTCGGCCTCGGTCCGGATCAACCCCAGCCTCTCCTCGAACTCGCGCTCGAGGTTCAGGCGCGCCGTCGCCACCCGATGCCCGACCTCGTCCAGGACATGGGCTTCCCGCGCAGCGACATCCTCCTCCTCCTGCGTCACCAAGCGCTCCCTTGTTTCCAGGCGTTCATACTCGCATACGCGTTCAGCGGCTTCCAGCGTCAGCGCCTCCTCACGCTTCTGGAGCTCCGCTGGGTCGCCTGAGGCCACCTTCATCGACGCGAGAGCCGCCTCGCGCAGCTCCACCTGCTCCTCCAGTGAGCGGCACCGGGCCAGGAGTTCCCGCGCCCGCTCCTCCGTCGCCTCTCGCCGCCGGTCAGCTTCCCGGGCCTCCTCGACGGCCCGGGAACGGACCTCCCGAGAGGCCGCCAGTGACGCCCTGGCCTCCTCATTGCCAAGATCGCGCTGATAGCGCGCGAGGGCGACAGCCGCCTCCAGCTCGCGCCTCTCTGCAGCTAGGCGCAGGCCCTCGGCCTCAAGGCGCGCGTCCTCATCAGTGAGCTCTTCACCAAGCAGGCTCACCGCGTCAGCCGCCCTCCGAAGAAACCCTTGGCAGAGAGCGCGACGCTCCCGGGCGCACTCGAGTACGTCTTCCACACCATCATCTGCCCCAAGCGAGCGCCGGGGGGCACGAATCAACACTCCCCCTCCGGGCATGGGGCTGGGGGCTGGCGCCCTCGAGGCGACCGGGCACGCCTCGCCAGAAGCCTGGCCTGGAGCCAGTCCATCCCCAAACGAAGAGCGCAGGGAGTACCCCAGCCAATCATGGTCCACGACCAGACGAGAAGTCCACGGCAGGCTAGCGATGCCACGAGAAGGCTCGCGAAGGAAGGTCGTGAGGCGCGCAGGGCCACAGTGCGCCTCATGATGGTTCGCCTCTCTGATCGACCTCACCACAAGGGCTCTGCTGCTCGGAGCGCTCGAGGACGATGGAGAGGGCGGCGACAAGGGGGGTGGCTCCTCAGTCATCTCCATGAGCTTGGCGGGAAGGGCCCTGCGGAGCAAGAATCAGTAAAAGCAGCAGAAGAATTAGGAGCTGGAAAAGGAGGAGGCTTACTCATCGATGGCGAAGTACTTCCTACGCTTCAGTAGGCGACAAGGGTAATTGTCACCCAGGGCCTCCCTTCTATTCCGGAGGGCCTCAAAGTCCACGCGAAAGCGACCCAAGAGTTGAGCGCAGGGGTCAACTTGCGACGAGGAAGAAGCGTCAAGGCGACCCGCGTCAGGGGCGTCTTCCTGAGGCGCGTTGCCGGTCGCCTCACCAAGAAGAGTAGATGGGGCCTCAGGGGCCTCAGCCGCGGGCGCAGCAGGCGGCTGCTCGCCGCCCTCAGCCACAGCAGCACGGGCCTCAGGAGCTGCTCCCTCATGAGCGCCGCCCGGCGCTGTCACCCGGGCGGGGGCCCCCTCAGCCCCCGGCGGCTCATGCATCCCTGCTCTGCCACTTGAGGAGGAGTCACCTTGGCCAACTGAAAGGGCGGCCACCACCACTGGATTCTCGCGAGGCCCCTGGAGGCCGGCGGGGCGCAGTCCCCATTCGTCGGAGACGGGCATCTGATTCACAAAGTCCCTCCTGTTCGAACAGAGGTACAGCAAGGCCCCCCTTGCTGGATGCTGCCGGGGTTGGGGTCCCCAGTCAGGAACAGGAGCACCTTCCTTAACGCCTCAGGCATCAGGTCCTCTTCTTGGAGCCTCATATGATCCTCACACCCGCTGAAGGCCCACATCCAGTGAGAATGGCGTTGGAGAGGGGCAACACGGCGTAGCAGGAACTCCTTCACCACCTTGGGCGCCGTCACGCCGAGCTCCCTCAAGAACGCGAAGCGGCGCCAGACGAAGATGAGCAGGGGGCTCGTGAGCATCTCCTGGCCCCAGCCTGAATTGGGAACAGCAGGCGAAGTTGGCTTCGACAGCAGGGGGCTGGGCACCCCTACGTCCACATACAGCCACCGCTCGCGGAACCCAGGCGCGGGCGGAGGAAGGCCAAAGTCAATCCCTGAGGCCGCCTTCTCAGGTGTAGCAATGAAGCTCACACACCCCGAGCATTGGGCCGGGTCGACAAGGCGCAGAGAAGAAGTGGCGCAGCAAGGCAACCGAGGGTAGGATGCCCACCATGGCCTCGCAGACGAAGGTGAAGACCGCCAGAAGAGTAATGGATTCAGGACCCAGATGCATCATGTGGATCTGATAGTGGGAGAGCACGGTGTTGAAGAAATCGGAAAAGGGGGGAACCAGTCCTGCCCACAGGGCGTCGACGAAATACTGGACCTCGGTGACTATCCTGTTGATGGAGAAGCGGGACGCGGGCCAGGCCGTCGTCCTCCAGGATTCATTGAAGATGGTGGCCAGAGCCGAACTGACCTTACCCAAGCACTCTCGGTTGAGTATGGTCGACCGATCGACAGCGGGGGCCGCCGCCGACGGCGAGCGAGGCGGAGGCATGGGTGCCTTCCCTCTTCCCTTCTTCGTCGGAGCCATGGCAACGGAAAGGGGGGAGGAAAGGTACAAGATTGGCTTGGAAGCGGAAGCTAGAGTTCGAGAGGAGGAAGGACAGAGGGCGCTCGAGCAACGGAAAGGGGAGAGGCTGTGTGCGACTACGAGTCCACCTAGCACGTCACCAAATAAGGAGGCGTGGGGGAACAGTGCCGCACACGTCCAATCAACCGCCACGCGGCGCCCAAGGCCGCAGGCTGTTAGGGCCCGCGGCGCTTCGCACTTGCCCTTTCGCCTCTCTGCTCGGTCAAGTCCGGGCGCGCCTTGGGCCCGGGGGCTACTGTCGGCATTCTAGGAACAGGGGTCCCCATACTTGCCTGCCTGCGGCCTGCGGCATGGCTCAAAGGGGGCCCCAGCACAGCCCATCTACATCAACACAAGCTCAAGACCCTCGCGAGGGGCCGAGCCTTGCGGGCGAACGACAAGGAGCTTCCTCAGGCGCGGCCTCATCAGGCTGGCTCGGGAGGAGGCACAGAGATCAAGGCGGGGTACCTCGCGAGGTGCCCATGACGCAAGCCATGACGACCAAGGGCGCCAGGCGGGCGCCAGCCCGCGCAGTGTCCTCCTTTCCTCTTTGGTGCAAAGGGAGCAAGCGTAGGCGAGAGCATCAAGCAAAGGCATCCATTTCGGTGCAACGAGACCAAGACCAGCCTAACGGCAGGATGGAGGTCACCGTGGAGCCCAAGCCAGCGTCACCACCAGAGCCTTTGACAGGCGAGGACCAACTTTAGTCAGGATAAGTGTACTAGATGTTCCCCTTCAAAATGGCCAATTGTTGGCGCCCTCCCGCTCAATATTTTGGAAGAGGCCCAGGGCCTTTGCCTATAAATTGGACTAGCCACCCATATGGTAGAGGCATCTGGATGAACACCTAGAGGCATCTCGATCAGCATCTAGAGAGCAACCAGTAGAGAGAGGGCGACCGAACTCCTGCTAGCAGTTCATTGCACCAGTCAAGAATAGACCCTCGTGAGGCTGTTCTTCCTTGTATTATTCATCATCAGCCCAAGAGGCAATGCACCACACCACGCACTAGAGTAGGGTATTACACCGCAATGGTGGCCTGGACCAGTATAAACTCTGTGTCTCTTGTGTTGTTCTTTCCGTAGTTTAGATCCTAGCAAGTCGGCGAGAAGCAGGTAGGTAGAGGGCAAAATCTCCGCACGCACCCCAGTGTTTGAACCTTAAGGGTCTGCCGGAACCCGAAATCCGACAGCTGAAGCCGAAGACTGCCATCTTTCAGGTTATATATACATATACATTAGCGGCCGCACAGGAGGTATTTTAATTCTTGAAAGGCACAAGTATAAAAAGCTTTTATATCCCATCGATACATTGTTTCACAATAATACATGTTATTCGAACATAATATCCTTCGAGCACTGCATCCCTATTAAACGACCGCCCTGCAGAACTTCCTGAAAATAGTGCTCGACAGGTACTCGGCTTTCGTCCAAATCTTGGGATGCAACATCGATGGCCTTCATCTCCGCCCAGTATGTATTGACACGGGCAAGAGCCATCCGCGCACCCTCTATGCATGCCGACCTCCTCATTGCATTGATATGCGGCACCGCACCAAGGAACTGCCGCACCAAGCCAAAATAACTCTTCGGCTCGGGCCTTTTCGGCCACAAAAGACTCACGACATCCTTCATGGCAAGTCTGGATAACCTATTCAGCTCCGCCCATTCGGACAAGCGATCGGTTAATGGAAGTGGGCGCTCTGGATTATGGAACTGTGACCAAAAAACCTTTTCCATTTCGTGATCCTTTTGATATCGGAAGTGTTCGGCCGCGTCCGCGGCACTTGCCGCCAAGTCCAGATAAGCATCCTCCGCACTCCACAGCTGGTCCAACTGAGCATATTTAGGATCCACGAATTTCCTCTGCAGCGGAAAGGGCTTTCCAGCCGCGATATCTCCAGCCTGACGCAGCTCCTCCTTCATAGCTCTCATCGCAGAGTGAGCATCCTTGGCCTTGGTAGTGGCCTTCTTCAGGTCCTCTTGTACCGCTCGATCTTCTTTTTCAAGAAGCTTGCAGCAGTCGGTAGCATTCTTCAACTTCACGGCCATCTCGGCCATTTCCTTCTTGCTTCGGCAGTGAGCAGCCTGTTCGGCTTTTAGCTCTTCGGTCGCCTTTAAGGCAGCCGCATCACTCTTTCTGGCCTGCTCCTTAGCTCGGGCGAGCTCCGCCCGAAGGTTCTCCATGGCAGCGGCACCATCTGCATCAAGCATACATGTTGTAAGGCACGGTCATCAAGCTCCCTTACCAGGTGTCCGCGAAGAAATTGCATACCTTGTGACTCATCAAGTCGCTTATTGACAAACGCGATGTCGGCATCCGCCACGTCAAGTTGCCGCTTTAGTTCGGCAAATTCATCAGTCCGGCTAGCCACCGGACCCTTCATCACCTACATAGGAAGGGCGACATATTATACCTGGGATTATGATCCTCGGCGCGCTGTCATTTTTTGACAACACACTGAGCCTCAGGGGCTACTATCTACACAGGGCGCTTTTTATATGCGGAGCTGTCAGAAGGTACATCATTTTGCGTACCTCAAAACCTGTCAGTAAACTTCTGACAGCTTCGTGCAATCCGCTCTTAGCGGATGAAATCCTTTCAATCACCATACCCATTAACGCACGTTGATCTTCTGAGATAGACGCTCGCCCGAGAAGATCCTTCAGCTCCTCCGACCGTACATCAGGTGGTGCCGGACTCATCGATGGCCTTTTTCGAAGGTCGGACACGGAGAGCTTTGAGGGGACATATGACTGCCTTCCAGCCCCGCCGGACTCGGAGAAACCCTCTGCGACGACACCTCAGGGTCACCTGCCTCGGAAGACGGTACGGTAGGGGGAGGCGTTTCACTCTCCATCATCTTCAGACGAAGATCCCCCGAAGATGAGCTCTACTGAGAAGGGCTGAGATCTGAACTACAAGGTAAAACTTCGGTTATCTTCATCAGAAATAGGGTAGGAATATCCTTTATTTTAAAAAAACTCCCCTTTTTACTTATGGCTCGGTGGAGGGCTGACCCCCTTGGGGGCACAATGCGGCCGAGGCATCTCTCGGCGCAGGACCCTCTAAATAAGATTTCTTCCCCCGCTTTGAGACCATGGTCTCCGGGTCCTCAGAGGCGGTCCTCTTCTTCCCTTGGATGGAGGGATTCTCGATCCCTCCTTTCCTGACAGCCTCCTTTGCGGAGGCGGTAGCTTCCTTGTTCCCCCTTTCACCTTCTTCCGAAGGCGCAACCTCCAGCATCCAGGTTAACATGGGATCCGGCGTGGTCTCACGGAGGGGGGCTGGACACCTGATTAACTTTGCTTTTGCTATCCACTCCTATTCAAGGGACAACTCTTTTAAAGGGCAAGTTCATGATAAATATGGGATAGTGTGTCCGGGTACAGGGCTACTTACTTGAGTATCCAGGCGATTGCAGCTCAGACCTGCGTCCTCGGTCAAGTCCAGAAACATCGCTTGTGATCCGAAGAAAAGCTTGTACATCTCCACGGGCGTCGCGTCCATAAAATGTTGGAGAGGTCGTGGTCCCTCCGGGTTAAATTCCCACAGGCGGAGGGGGCGACGTTTGCAGGGCAGGGTGCGACAAATCAGCACGACCTGCGCTACTACGACCAGAGTGATCTCTCTCTCTAGGAGGCCTTGAATGCGGCCCTGCAACAAGGGCACGTCCTTGGACGGCCCCCAGTCAAGTCCTTTATTGACCCATGACGCCAGCCACGGTGGAGGACCCGAGCAAAAGGCAGGTGGTGCCACCCATTTGGTGCCCCTGGGAGTTGTGATATAAAACCACTCTTGTTGCCATAGGCTGAGTTCCTCTTGAAAAGAGCCCTCAGGCCATGGAGCATCAGCATTCTTGCTTATAACAGCCCCTCTGCACTCTGCCTGCTGCCCCTTGATCATCTTCGGCTCCACTTTGAAGGTCTTGAGCTACAATCCGAAGTGAGGGGTAATGCGGAGGAAGGCTTCGCATACGACAATGAACGATGAGATGTGGAGGATGGACTCCGGATCCAAGTCATGAAATTCCAACCCATAGTAAAACATGAGCCCCCTCACGAAGGGGTCCGTCAGGAAGCCTAGCCCCCGAAGAAAGTGAGACGCAAACACTACGCTTTCGCCAGGCTTGGGAGTGGGAATAACCTGCCCTTGGGCAGGCAGCCTATGCGAAATTTCGCCGGTTAGATACCTGGCATCTCTTAGCTTTAGCACGTCTTCTTCTGTAACGGAGGAAGGCATCCACCGGCCTTGCAGGTCGGAGCCGGACATCATCGAAGGTCCGAAGCGCCTGAATCTGGAGCTTTGGGTGTTGGAACTCGAGGCGAGGGGCGGATTCGATTGAGATTGAAAGAAAGGAGTGGATCCTTGGTCTCTTTATAAAGAGGTTGAATACCAAGAGCCTTCCCCGTGACCGTTCGGGACTGGCCTTCGATAGAGGAGACGTGTCAATGGGCACGACTAGGTTACCCGCACCCGTATTAATGAGAACCCCGGAATAAGGGGACATGATCTCTACTTTGACAAGACGTGCCAAGGAAACCGCCTCGCTAAACGCGCTGAGGTGGGACAGTAAAAACGATTCGAATAAAGGCTTGGCTGTGGTGTGATGTCACGCCACGAAATACGTCAATAGATTGAATTTGTGTAAATATTATTCTCTCTACGGTGGTATGTGGAACTTATTTTGCAGAGCCGGACACTATCCTTGTGTTCAAAATCTTCTATGAAGTATTCGGAGGAGGAACCCGCCTTGCAATGTCGAAGACAATATGCACGCCGGACTCGTCGTCGTTGAAAGCCAGGTTCAGGGGCTACTGAGGGAGTCCTGGATTAGGGGGTGTCCGGATGGCCGGACTATAGCCTTTGGCCGGACTCCTGGACTATGAAGATACAAGATTGAAGACTTCGTCCCGTGTCCGGATGGGACTTTCCTTGGCGTGGAAGGCAAGCTTGGCGATACAGATATGTAGATCTCCTACCATTGTAACCGACTCTGTGTAACCCTAACCCTCTTTGATGCCTATATAAACCGGAGGGTTTTAGTCTGTAGGATGAACAACAATCATACCATAGGCTAGCTTCTAGGGTTTAGCCTCTCTGATCTCGTGGTAGATCTACTATTGTACTACCCATATCATCAATATTAATCAAGAAGGAGTAGGGTTTTACCTCCATCGAGAGGGCCCGAACCTGGGTAAAAACATCGTGTCCCTTGTCTCCTGTTACCATCCGCCTAGACGCACAGTTCGGGACACCCTACCCGAGATCCGCCGGTTTTGACACCGACACCCGTGCTGAGCTTTTTCTCCAGCGATCCCCACGCCACCGCCCCGCCACCGCCGGCGACCACCGCCCCCACCCTGAACCCTAAGATAGATAGTGGGGTACCTCTCCGGTGAGCCCCCCTCCCTGCTGCGGCTGGTTCTTCCTTCACCCCGGCGAGCCCTCCCCCCACCCCCTAAAAATCGACTGACCGAAAAGTCGATTCAGTTGACTGAAGTGTAGCTAAATCAGAGTAGCATCACAAGCAAGAGCAAGAGGAAGAGCAGCAGCACAAGCAAGAGAAATAGCAAGAGCGGACCAGGCAGGGGACCGAGAGCAAGAGCAGAGCAGCAGTGCGAGCAAGAGCTAAAGCAGCAGCAGATCCTATTGATGTGGACGTCGCCGCTGAGGGAGCGACGCTGTGGAGGAAGTGGCCGGCGACGCCGCTGTGAATGGAGCCGCGTCGTGTCGGCTCGGGACCGAGCGCCGGCAGCACCATGAGATCAAATCAAGAAGAAAATGCGGCGATTAGTGTACAACCTCTTTGGTGGCGCCGATTAGGCCGCAGCTCCATCCGAGGAAACGGTGATGATGATGCTCTTCCGGTGGTGCAGGTGAAGATGGCGGTGTGGGAATGGAGGTAGCGCGAAAGACGAGGGGAACGTTGGGGCAGCTCGTTGGAGGTGGAGGACGGGGTGGCTGAACCGGCGGGACGACGAGATCAACAACGGATCCTCATCCGGTACGGTGGATGAGGGACGTCGAGGTGTTGCTGTGGACGGTGTCGTCGGGGAAGAGGCTCCGGCTGGGTGGTGGACGGAGCAGGGTGTGGGGTTCCGTCGCGGGTTTTCGCGGCCTTGGTGTACGAATGGGTGGGCGGATGGGATGGCAGTGGGGAACCATGGCTTAGAGACGCGCTTGTCCGAAATGTGGGGTAAGTTACGAAAGTACCCCCACCGATTTGAGGCGGTTCTTTCGGTTCAGGGGTACCACGGGCATTTCGCGTGTCGGGATTTCACAGGAGCTGGGAGTTTTCGCGCGTGTTGTAATTTCTAAATAGCAAGGCGCGGGTTGAGATGGAGGGAGTTGTCGGAGCACAACGAGACAAAGATATATCTTAAATATTTCGAGCTAACAAGGCGCTGGTTGAAATTTCCGGACAAGCCTAACATGTACTGTACCAAATCAATGTGCTCTACAAATGTCATTCAAAACTTTTAATTAATGTTATGTTCAATTAAAATATTTCGCTACGTGTATAATGCATGCAACCTACTAAATATTCCAAACGTATATACTACCGCTTCAATATGAACTAAATTTGAATTCGCTTCTCTATTTGGATAAGATCTACATTAATGATTGTTGTGAAGTCAAAGCATTTGAATTCGTTTCTCTATTTTAATAAGATCTACAATCATCATTATTTTCAAGTTAAACCATCGTTTGTGTATTATCTTCACAGCACACCACATGATTAGTCTCGAGTTACATATGAACTATGTGTACTATATGAACTCGAACTCGATTTTTTAAATCCACTTTATTTTGATTTCAAATCACATTACATTTCTAGCTCTAGCTAGATCTTCATAATCTAAACCATGTATCATATGTATAATGTGTTTATCACAGTATGTATGGTGCCCCGCCCCCTACGCCTACAAGATATTTAGTTGTAAGCTGCAAACGCCACACATTATCACAAATTCAAATAAAATGTGAGATTGTTTGATGTATAGTATGGTTCACATTGTTCGGCATTTAGCTGTGAGTTGCAAACGCCATGCATTATCACATTATGGTATAACATGTGCACAGCATGTGTATCACCGCTATATTCATGCATGCAATGTTTAAAACACTATGATCTCCTATTCAAATATATGAATCCGCTTTCATATCAAATTATGATCTTTGTTAGTCTCTTACACCCACACAATCCTCTAACCTTTGTAGCTACCACTAACTTTCTCTCATGCATGCACACGTCCTCCTCGCCCTCCCCCTCCCTCGGCATTCTATCCACCGGGCACATTCATTTTTTTTCTTAGGTCGTTCTCCCAGAGTCTCCACAACTCCTTTCCGACACACACCTATCGATAAACCTCTCCAGCAATGCTTGCCTACAACATACACACACACCTTCAATCTCCTCCTTTATGTGTCCTTGCCTCGTGTCTCTCATACGGTCACACACACATGTAAACTCTCACCCCTCTTTTCATCGATCTCACAACCGCACACTCCTCCCCCTATCTAGCTAGTAGTTGGGCCTCTCGCACCACCTCCTAGCTCCATTCTCTCTGTCTATCCGTCTCGCTGGGCCTTATTTGCCTCTAACAAATGGACGTATACCGACCGATCTCTCGCTATACATATAGCTAGCTAGGTCCTTATAACTCGTTTTTACCCACGCGTCGATCGATCTACCTCATTAGTTGTGTCTCTCCCTTCCTCCGACAAACAACAATTGATCTACTGATCTAGTTAGGTTTGCTTACCAAACACATGGTTCCCCTTCATCATCCATGGATGCGTCCCGACAGATCTATCACACATAGGCACACATAGAAACACATCCCCACTCTTATTGATAACATTGCAGTTCCACCCTCAGTTTATCTAGTAGGCCTCTCCCACCATCTCCGAGAAGCAACTCCATCACCCATCCAGCACTCTACCC